>NC_138303.1:86200000-86257500 GCF_965601325.2 Salmo salar | reverse complement strand
CACTACAGACCCGGGTTCTCCCAGCCGCGACCGGGAGACCCATGAGGCGGTGCACAATTGGCCCAGCGTCGTCCGGGTTAGGGGAGGGTTTGGCCAGCTGGGATGTCCTTGTCCCATCTTGCTCTTGCGACTCCGGTGGCAGGCCGGGTGCATGCACGCTGACACGGTCGCCAGTTGTACCACGTTCCCTCTGACACATTGGTGCATCTGGCTTCCGGGTTAAGCGAGCAGTGTGTCAAGAAGCAGTGCGGCTTGGCAGGGTCGTGTTTCGGAGGACGCATGGCTCTCAAGCTTTGCCTCTCCCGAGTCCGTATGGGAGTTGCAGCAATGGGACAAGACTAACTGACTTGCCTAGTTAAATAAAGGATCAATAAAAAAAGAATAAGCATACTGTACAATACAGACTGTGGTTAACACTGCCCTCCCCCATCCCGCCCATATATCCCAGTGCAGTCCTCCTGGCCCTAGAAGAGCAGAGTCAATCCCACATGTACAGTAGCTTACTCATCAACATCCTGCCTCTGCTCCACTGTAGCCCCAAACCCTCTGAAGGTCTGTGCAGGTAGCAGCTCCTGTAGAAACACAGGATAGCCTGTATCTGGTCTTACTCCTGCTCCCCTCAAGGGTCGAATAAAAACTATAGACCCACCTATTTAACCGCCATTTTCCACCCCCCTCTCCAATGTGCTGTTCTTCTCTCAGAACAGTATCTACTTGTTAGTCCAGTGCAGGCTTCCCTCCATTCCACGAGACTGACTGAGGTCCACATTCTTATAGTAAAGCCCTGAATGACAGAATGTAGGGTGTAATGTAATTATTTGGTGAATGATGGTACAGAAGATTTGTTGTTTATGTATGACATCTCTAATTTAATTCAACATTCATTTTTATCTTCCTCATTGATCAGTCCTGGAGTTATGGTTATTTTGTTCTGTCATATGTGTAATTCTCAGTTGAAACAGCAGATGAGCCATTGTATAGTCACTGTAGGTCAGGGCTCTCCAACCTTGTTCCCGGAGAGCTACCCTCCTGTAGGTTTTCACACCAATCCAAACCTGATTATTAGAATCAGGTGCGCTAGATTAGGGTTGGAGCGAAAACCTACAGGACAGTAGCTCTCCAGGAACAGGGTTGGAGAGCCCTGTTGTAGGTGTAGTAAAATGTGGCCACTTGGAGGTGTACAGAGAAGAGAACACTACCATTGTCTTTGTTTTATGCTTTTATAATATTGAAATGTACATACAAAAATATATTTGTCTGAGCTATCCAAACACAGTGGACAATCTGATACATACACAGGCACACACACACACACATGTTTGGTTTACTATACCTTTTGGAGATCAAACAATTGATTTCTATTCAAAATCCCCTCCTTTATTGTCATTTGAAAAATAAATTCCACTCAAAGTAAAATACAGAGAACAATGTCATCTGGACTCTTTGTAAGCAACTGTAGGCAACAATATACTTTTCGTTTGTTATTCTCATTCTCTCATCAGGAGAGTTGCATGTACATTAATGGTTTTGTTAGCGCAGTGATAGTAATTGTTCTACTCTAAAAAAAATTGTCCTCAGTTGGGATGGTTTTATTCCTGTAACGAAAATAAGTGTAGTTGAGTCCTTGTTTGTACAAATCACCCTCCTACAGGACCTGTCACACTGCCGTAAATCACTTGATCCAGAATGTGACAAGTGTTGAAAAAGTACATGTTTTGTCTATTTCAGATCCATGACAGCAAACATGTGTCTTCATGTGGGGAGCATACTCAAATAAGCTATTTTAGTTGTGGCGTCATTGATGGAGGTAGAAGTGGCTTTTTGTGCTTTGTGTGTTATTCTTTCTTTCTTTCTTTCTTTCTTTGTTTTTGACTTGTGTTTAACATTTTCGTAAGCTATAAATACTATTGTGCAATGCATCGGATGATTGTTTGTTCAATGTGTACATGTCTTTATCTAAATAAACTTTAAATAAAAAAGTATAATAATCTTACTAAACATTCATGGAGTGAATTTGTGTTAATCTTCATAGATAACATAAGATATTGAATTGTAATTGTATTTAGTCATTCCAATTATCTCTTTAGAAAACAACATAAAAAACAACTAGTTAAGTGTGTCTGGCCGTTGTGCGTGTCACCCACTTTCCATGGTGGAACCAGTTGGGCCGGTATTGAAGAGGAAAGGAGGAGGTGGAGGGAGGGAGGATTGGATTCCAATGCCTGTGGAACAGACAGACTGGACAGAGACTCACGAAGCTATAGGATTTCTCCTGTAGAAGTGGCCCAGACCCCAGTGAGACCACCTCAGACCCCAGGCCTCAGTGAGACCACCTCAGACCCCAGGCCTCAGACCCCAGGCCTCCACACACAGATGGAACATGACCAGGTAATTGGATTTACTCTCTTCTATAACTCATCGGACATGTCTATTGGAGAATATTGATCTTTTTACTTTTGTTCCTACTTGGTTTGGGGACAAAACATTGACAGGTCTAGTTTTGTGCCTGATATGGCTGATAGACCATGCATTTTTTATTTAAATGTGAGATTAGTATAAGTTTGAAGCATTTAAATTAGTATTTATGTAATTGTATCTTGGCTTTCAATGTTTGCTAGTAAATTCAGTTGTGTTTCACTGACCAGTAATTTGCAATTCGGGTTTGGGTCCACTGAGTAGATTTTTGGTTTGGGTCCACACTTCTCAGCATTGCTCACATTACCATAACAACACTTACAACATGCTTGTGAAGCTGATGGGTATGTGTGTTAGAATATTGCGAAGAACATGCCATGGACTAACAAAAACACCTTCCACATATCAATGTTTGTCATACAGATGTTGGATCTTAACTTGATCACTCAGAAAATTCAAATGATTCTTGTGAATCCCTGAAAAATATAATTTTGCTTTCTCTTCATGCGGGGGCAGTCGAGTCATTGGGATCAGGGCTTGCTATCAAAATCATTTTCTCTCTCGCTCGCTCAAACTCTAGGCCTACGTCATATCACTGCAACATTAAACTGTTCAAAAATGTATCTGAAATGCAGCCATACATACAGTGCATTTGGAAAATGTTGAGACCCCTTCACTTTTGACACATTTTGTTACATTACAGCCTAATTCTAAAATGGACTTTAAAAAAATGTCCCTCATCAATCTGTACACACAATACCCCATAATGACAAAGCAAAAACAGGTTTTTATTAAAAAATTTTAAATTATCATATTTACATAAACTTTTCAGACCCTTTACTCTGTACTTTGTTGAAGCACCTTTGGCAGCGATTGCAGCCTCAAGTCTTCTTGGGTATGACACTACAAGCTTGGCACACCTGTATTTGGGGAGTTTCTCCCATTCTTCTCTGCAGATCCTCTCAAGCTCTGTCAGGTTGGATGGGTAGCGTCGCTGCACAGCTATTTTCAGCTCTCTCCAGAGATGTTCGATCGGGTTCAAGTCCAGGCTCTGGCTCGGCCATTCAAGGAAATTCGGAAACTTGTCCTGAAGCCACTGCTGCGTCGTCTTGGCTGTGTGCTCAGGGTCGTTGTCTTGTTTGAAGGTGAACCTTCGTCCCAGTCTGAGGTCCTGAGCGCTCTGGACAGGTTTTCATCAAGAATCTTGTTGTGGAAAATTCTTTATTAAGTGAGACTTATTATTTCTTAAAACAATCAATATTTTTTATTGATTAAGAATTGCAATAATGGAGTTGGTCTACGACCACCCCATCGGTGATTGTTGAGAGCCCAACTTTACAGAGGAATCATGGTTCTTATATAGCTGACACTAAAAATGCTTAGTCATGGCTGGTTTCACCCCTCCCCGGCAGCTCGTGGCATCACAAGCTATCTTGGGTTCATCTTGTGAGTTATGTGCACCAGGTGTTGTTTTACCCCCCTGGCTTAGTTTCTCAGATGGAAAGATGATTAGAGACGAAGAGGGGTTTGTTCTACTCCTTCAGGCTATCTCTATCTGGGGTCACACAGAGGCCACCACATTCTATGGAACACAGGCTGTAGGTTTTACCACCAAGCCAGCACAAATCAATTGCTAGCGCCAAGCCCCAGAGGCCCGACTCAGTCACACTCACACAGATGAGAGAGTACTCAACGATGCTTAAACAGTATTATAACATAATCTTGCAAATGTTCTACCATAATCGCTCTGTACTTTGCGCCGTTCATCTTTCCCTCAATCCTGACTAGTCTCCCAGTTCACTTAGTCATTATGGGGTATTGTGTGTAAATTGAGGAGGTAAAAAATAATTTGATCAATTTTAGAATAAAGCTGTAACTGTACATACAGTGCATTCGGAAAGTAAGGGGTCTGACTACTTTCCGAATGCACTGTATATTTCATCAGTTGTGTCTTTTATAGTTTAGGGTTGTGTAGGATTTCGGCTACAGTTAAACTTCAGATGTAATCATAGAAGTCCTGCCTGTGTTTAGAATTTGATCACGTCCGTAGCCTACTAATGCCAATGAAAACCTACCTGACTCCCTTCTCTCCACAGAACAGTGACCATCCACCCCCATACTACTTAGCAGTAGTACCCACCCAGCCTCCTCCTCAGTATGGAGAGGTGGTGGGAACAAGAGGGTGGTCTGACGCCCCCTCCCAACCTTACTACATCAACCAGCCGATGCCACATGCAAATGTCATCCATGTCTCTCAGAGTGCCCGTAAGTTCCTCGCATTCCCTTTAACTTCTTCAATCCTCAATATATATTCCTTCCCCTAACTATAACTACAACTCTTTCTATGAGAGGGCTCCATCTCTCTCTCTTTCTTTCTAAACCTAAAATGTCCCTGTTTCTCCCCCCTGCAGCCCCTCGTCGTAAGAAAAGCTTGTCGTGTGGGAACAGTTCCCACTGTTACAGAGGATCAGGAGAAGCCACCCTACTGCTTGTCTTCCTCGCTATTGCTCTCTGGCTGGGTGGTAACTGGACCAATAACTTACAGAGAACCCATACAGTACAACTATGTGGACATAATGTAACATCATTTAACACAGACATTTTGTAACAATACAATATGTCAGAATTTATGACAGAAACATCTATTTCCAAAATCATAAATTCCATATTAAGGGTATGATGTGAATGTAATATACCTGGTATGATATTGCATTGTTTTGGTATACTACCATGGGGGCTTCCATGGCTCTGGATATCCTCTGGCCTCTCTCTTTGACCTCTGACCTTTGACCTCTGTCCAGTATGTTATGGCCCATCCCTGGTGTCTGGCTACCTAAGCAGCAGTGAAGCCTACCAGCCCAGCGAGATGGAGAAAGACAGCTGTCCGTCCAACACTGTGGAGTGTGATGGCCGACAGGAATGCAAACTGGGCAGTGATGAGACCTTGTTGTCAGTACTCCAATAGCTATCACCTAGTTTTTGTTGTCAGTAACAAAAACAGAAGGATCCTTTCTGAATCTGTAACGGATTTGTAATGTTCTGAGTGATGCATCTGTGTGATCCAGTGATGTTCTAATTGAGGGATGTATCTGTGTGATCCAGTGATGTTCTAATTGAGGGATGTATCTGTGTGATCCAGTGAGGTTCTAATTGAGGGATATATCTGTGTGATCCAGTGATGTTCTAATTGAGGGATGTATCTGTGTGATCCAGTGATGTTCTAATTGAGGGATGTATCTGTGTGATCCAGTGATGTTCTAATTGAGGGATGTATCTGTGTGATCCAGTGATGTTCTAATTGAGGGATGTATCTGTGTGATCCAGTGAGGTTCTAATTGAGGGATGTATCTGTGTGATCCAGTGATGTTCTAATTGAGGGATGTATCTGTGTGATCCAGTGAGGTTGTATCTGTATGATCCAGTGAGGTTGTATCTGTGTGATCCAGTGAGGTTGTATCTGTGTGATCCAGTGAGGTTCTAATTGAGGGATGTATCTGTGTGATCCACTGATGTTCCAATTGAGTGATGTAACTGTGTATTATCCAGTAAGGTTCGGGTCGAACGGGGCTCTCCAGGTGAAGACAAACAGTGCTGGTAGCTTCCTCCCTGTATGTTACAGTGGCTGGAACAAGGGCCTGGCTGACCAGACCTGTGCACAACTAGGCTTCAGAGAGTAAGATCTTCTGCTGTTTTGCTGCCCTCTTTTGGTCTAAAGATTGAACTGTGCAAACCTGTGTGACCATACCCATCAAATATATCAAAATCAAATCCCATTTTATTCATAATGTACACAGTTTAATGAATGTATAAAAGGTGCATGAAATGCTTGTGTGCTAGTTCCCTCAATATTGCAGTACAATAACCAATAATCAATGGGTTTAGTGGTGTGAGGTAGTGATGTGGGGACGTGTATATGAACTTCTCCCTGCATCTATTTATTTAGGAGTCATAGCACTAGCAGTGTGAAAGATGGGTCCTCTACCACTCTCACTGTGACAGGGCAGACCTGCAACACCATCCAGGGAAAGGTGTTAGTAAAGTGAGTGCTCCTGGACACACTCAACAGCCCTTTGCATATGTCACACACTGAGTAATCATTTACATGCCAAGTTGTGAACACAGCCACGGGAAGTAGGGATGCTGCAGCACCCCCTAAATAGTCAGAATATATACACACACAAACAAATACAAAAGATTTGTTATTTATATATATATATTTTTGTGTGTGTGTATATATATTCTGATGATTTATTTTACATTTACATTTAAGTCATTTAGCAGACGCTCTTATCCAGAGCCAAAAGCGTCACCATTAGATGGCGTGAGTAAGGCAAATAAAACATGTGCCTTCGTTGGTGATCTGATTTAACTGTGCTTTTCTGTCTGTGTTCAGTAGCTCATCTTGCCCCAACAAGGACACTGTATCCCTGCAGTGTATCAGTGAGTAACTGTCTTTGCATTCTCACAGTTCATACACAAAGTGGTGTTTAAAGGCTGGATACAGTTTCATCTAGCTCTCCTGGTGAACAGAGGACCAAATACAAATCCCCATACTATATTAGCACTATGGACCGACTTACTCCCTCTCTCTGTCCCCATGGTAGACTGTGGCCGGCAGCAGTCGTCCAGAATCATACGGGGCTCTGCAGCGAATCTGGGTGATTGGCCTCGGCAGGTCAGCCTCCACTTTCGGGGCTTTCACACCTGTGGAGGCACCCTGGTGGCTCCTGACTTTGTGGTGACAGCAGCCCACTGCTTCCCCAGGTCAGTACGACAGACAACACAGCAGACAATGGACAAAGAATTGTGCTGAGACAATGTAAAACAAAACAGTAATGGAATTATCAAACAGAACATGTAGAATAGCCCTGAAACGCAACAATGCTAAGACAAAAGAACTGGGATATAACAGAACAGATGCAAAGACAGAACAGATCTGGAAGTGAACAAAGCTAACTGAAGTGAGCTAGCTAAGACTGAACAGTGCTTAGGATGAACATGGCTAAAACAGGAATCAGTGAAGAGTTAAATTACCTAACAACTCTTCTATCTCTAGGAAAGACTCATCGTACCTGGTGCCTAATAACTGGCGTTTGTACATGGGCATGGTTTCTCAGATGATGCTGCCTGTCCCTGAGATGGTGGAGAAGATCATTGTCCATGAGAGCTATGATGATAACACCAACAACTATGACATTGCCCTGCTTAAACTCACACATTACGTAGACTACTCCAGTGAGTTCACAGTCTACAATGGCCAAGTCTCTCAGAACATGTTGTGTGCTGGAGATATGAAGGGAAGCAAGGACTCCTGCCAGGTGAGTAAAGAGGACACTAGGACCCATCAGAGAACCACAGACAGTAGCTACTTCCACACAGCTTCTTACATGATGTCCACAAATCTCATCCTGTGTCGCTCTATTCCCTCCTTCCCTTTTCTTTTCTTTTCTTCTCTCCCTCTTCATCTCCATTTCTGTCTCCCACTCCCCCTACCACTCCCTTCCTCCACTAGAGGGACAGTGGAGGTCCTCTGGTGTGTAAAGACTCAGACCAGCGCTGGTACCTGATGGGGGTGACCAGCTGGGGGGTTGACTGTGGCAGGAGGAACAGGCCGGGGGTCTACAGTCGTGTTAGCCGGCTGCTGCCCTGGGTCTACAGTAAGATGCAGGTAGGGAAAGGAGCACCCAGGACCACTGGGAAGACACATGCTCAGACAACCTCAGCACTGGGGTGGAATTCTATCAATAATTCAATTCATTTTCATCTGTACTGTTTCAGAGGGCACTTATATTCATTTTGATATTTTACATACATTATCATTTAGTTCAACTTAGAACTGTGAGACCTAATTATAGCTAGCTGTCAGAATAAGGATGGAGTAGGATGGTGTTATTAGTAATATGACTCCTGAACATGTTCCTTCCACTCTCCATCTCCCAGCAAGCAAGACCGTGATGTGATCACAGCTGTTCTCATCCAAGGATGCTCAACATGTCTTTTGGACCTGACAATGAGACTGGTGTGAACCCTACAACACTGGCAGGGAATGGAAGGCTTGCAAGAAAGGTTTTTATATGTGATATCTGCTGTCATTGCACTGCTGTCATCTTAACGTGCGTTGGATCATTGTTTCCCTGAAACAGTATTGAGCATATCTATATTTGTGACATATTTTATGAGGAATGTATTTTACTCACACTGGAACCTGTTATAAAGCTATAAACCTGTCTCAGGATATACTCCAGGTTCACATGGACCTTACTGATGCTACAGTGAACTGCACTTGCTGTTTTCTATGGCTGAGAGTTGTGAAACTGAAAAAACTTTATCAGGAAGATTTTTCTAATCGCTTTAACATAACACGAATTACCTTATGGCACTGATGATTCCTTGATTGTTTGTTGATTGTTTCAACTTATGTACACTTTTTGATGTGATGTGTGTGAATTATCGATTCTGCTTTTCCATGTCTATCACTGTGTCAATTGGAATTATAATTTATTTTGTCATTATTTGAGTCAGAATGTATTACTCATATTCTAAACGCCAGGATTCAACTTCATGAATGATATTGAATATCATTCTTCTGCTGTTAACTTCTCAGGTCTATGTGGGACGCTACCGTCCCACCTGCGGGACACACTATTCAACAGCCAGTGAAATAGCATGGCGCGAAATACAAAACATCAAAAATCTAATAATTTCAATTTCTCAAATAATCAACTATTTTACACCATTTTAAAGTAATGAAATCACATTGTCCGATTTCAAAAAGGCTTTACAGCGAAAGCAAAACATTAGTTTATGTTAGGAGAGTACATAGACAAAAATAACCACACAGCCATTTTCCAAGCAAGGAGATGTGTCACAAAAACCCAAAATACACCTAAAATGAAGCAGTAACCTTTGACGATCTTCATCAGATGACACTCCTAGGACATCATGTTACACAATACATGTATGTTTTGTTCGATAAAGTTCATATTTATATCCAAAAACAGCATTTTACATTGGCGCGTGATGTTCAGAAAATGTATTCCCACCAAAACTGCCAGTGAATGAGCACATCAATTTACAAAAATACTCATCATAAACGTTGACAAAATATATAACAATTATTTAAAGAATTATAGATAAACTACTCCTTGATGCAACCGCTGTGTCAGATTTTAAAATAGCTTTATGGAGAAAGCACATTGTTCAATATTCTGAGTACATAGCTCAACCATCAATGCAAGCTATACAGCTACCCGCCAAGTTCTGGCATCAACAAAACTCTGAATTAGTGTTATAAATCATTCCTTACCTTTGCTGATCTTTGGCGGAATGCACTCCAAGGACTCCTACTTCAACAAGAAATGTTATTTTTGTTCGAAATACTCCATATTTATGTCCAAATACCTCCGTTTGTTCATGCGTTCAGATCACTATCCAAAGGCATAATGCGCGAGCGTAATTCGAGACACGAAATGTCAAAATGTTCCATTACCGTTCGTAGAAACATGTCAAAAGTTCTTTACAATCAATCTTTAGGGTATTTTTAACGTAAAAATGCGATAATATTCCAACTGGACAATAGCGTATTCATTCCAGGAGAAAAAGAAGGAACGGCGTGCTCGCAGGCTCGCGCATCACCAAGCCCTTTGTCCTCAGGCAGTCCACTCATTGATTGAGCTACTATTCTCTGCCCAGTAACAGGAGAAGGATGAAAAAACTTTCTAATGGCTGTTGACAGCCAATGGAAGCCTTAGGAAGTGCAACGTGACCCCACAGACACTGTAGTTTCGATAGGGATTCAAAAGAAGAACTACAATTCTCAGATTTCCCACTTCCTGGTTGGATTTTTCTCAGGTTTTTGAATGCCATATGAGTTCTGTTATACTCACAGACATCATTCAAACAGTTTTACAAACGTCAGAGTGTTTTCTATCCAAATCTACTAATAATATGCATATTCTAGTTTCTGGGCCCGAGTAGTAGGCAGTTTAATTTGGGTACATTTTTCATCCGGCTGTGAAAATACTGCCCCCTATACTCAACAGGTTAATCAATAGCTGACTAGAGCACAAGGGTGTAATTGTCTATTGACTGCAGTGGAGAGTATGGATTTACCAGTGACCTCAGTACATGAGTGTAGTTAACCTCTCTGGGCTAGGCGGGACGAAATCGTCCCACCTACACAACAGCCAGTGTAATCCCGTGGCGCGATTTTCAAATACCTTAGAAATGCTATTACTTCAATTTCTCAAACATATGACTATTTAACAGCATTTTAAAGACAAGACTCTCGTTAATCTAACCACACTGTCCGATTTCAAAAAGGCTTTACAGCGAAAGCAAAACATTAGATTATGTCAGCAGAGTACCCAGCCAGAAATAATCAGACACCCATTTTTCAATATAATGTCACAAAAAACAAAACCGCAGCTAAATGCAGCACTAACCTTTGATGATCTTCATCAGATGACAACCCTAGGACATTATGTTATACAATGCATGCATGTTTTGTTCAATCAAGTTCATATTTATATCAAAAACCAGCTTTTTTACATCCGGTGAATTTACTAAATTACTCACGATAAACGTTCACAAAAAACATAACAATTATTTTAAGAATTATAGATACAGAACTCCTCTATGCACTCGATATGTCCGATTTTAAAATAGCTTTTCGGTGAAAGCACATTTTGCAATATTCTGAGTACATAGCCCAGCCATCACGGCTAGCTATTTAGACACCCACCAAGTTTAGCCCTGACCAAACTCCGATTTACTATTACAAAAGTTTGATTACCTTTGTTGTCTTCGTCAGAATGCACTCCCAGGACTGCTACTTCAATAACAAATGTTGGTTTGGTCCAAAATAATCCACCGTTATATCCAAATAGCGGCGTTTTGTTCGTGCGTTCAAGACACTATCCGAAGTGTAAATAAGGGTCACGAGCATGGCGCAATTTGTGACAAAAGATTTCTAAATATTCCATTACCGTACTTCAAAGCATGTCAACCGCTGTTTAAAATCAATTTTTATGCCATTTTTCTCGTAAAAAAGCGATAATATTCCGACCGGGAATCTGCGTTTAGGTAAACAGACGAAAGAAAACAAAGCATTCTGTCGACGCGGGCACGCGCCTGAGTCTCACAGTACTGTAACCAGCCACTACCCAAACGCGCTACTTTTTTTCAACCAGAGCCTGCAAAGCCACGATTCAGCTTTTTGCCGCCTTCTGAGAGCCCATGGGAGCCGTAGGAAGTGTCACGTAACAGCAGAGATCCTCTGTAATGGATAGAGATAATCAAGAAGGGCAAGAAATTGTCAGACAGGCCACTTCCTGCATGGAATCTTCTCAGGTTTTGGCCTGCCATATGAGTTCTGTTATACTCACAGACACCATTCAAACAGTTTTAGAAACTTTAGGGTGTTTTCTATCCAAAGCCAATAATTATATGCATATTCTAGTTACTGGGCAGGAGTAGTAACCAGATTAAATCGGGTACGTTTTTTTATCCAGCCGTGTCAATACTGCCCCCTAGCCCTAACAGGTTAAGATGAATGGAAGCTGATGGTTGATGGCTGCAGGCCTGTAAATAAGTCATCTCCCACTGGGAACACACTGGTTGAATCAACGTTGTTTCCACGCCATTTCAACACAATTACGTTGAACCAACGTGGAATAGACGTTGAAGTCACATCTGTGCCCAGTGGGCTGTTAATCCTCCAACAGGCATCATTGACAAACTAGGTCCAGAAAAGGTTGAGTAATCAATGTGACAGACAGTTATGTTTATCCCTGTTTCGTTTCGTTTGCTTCCGTTTAAGAAACGCTTTTCAACAGAATCAGCGCAATGAATACACCCCTGATCAGACGCAAACACAGTTCATTTTCATAGCAGCCACATACAAAGAGCTCGTTGTATGTATGTGTATATATATATATATGTGTGTGTGTATATATATACATACTGAACAAAAATATAAACGCAACATCCAACAATTTCAAAGATTTTACTGAGTTACAGTTCATAAAAGGATATCAGTCAATGAAAATACATTCATTAGGTCCTAATCTATGGATTTCACAACTGGGCAGGGGCGCAATCATGGATTTGCCTGGGAGGGCATAGGTCCACCCACTGGGGAGCCATGCCCAGCCAATCAATCAAATTTATTTAGAAAGCCCTTTTCACATCAGCTGATGTCACAAAGTGCTGTACAGAAACCCAGCCTAAAACCCCAAACAGCAAGCAATGCAGACGTGGAAGCACGATGGCTTGGAAAAAATCCCTAGAAAGGCTGGAACCTAGGAAGAAACCTAGACTCTGAGGGGTGGCCAGTCCTCTTCTGGCTGTGCCGGGTGGAGATTATAACAGAACATGGCCAAGATGTTCAAACGTTCATAGATGACCAGCAGGGTCAGATAATAATAATCACAGTGGTTGTAGAGGGTGCAACAGGTCAGCACCTCAGGAGTAAATGTCAGTTGGCTTTTCATAGCCAATCATTCAGAGTTAGAGACAGCAGGTGCGGTAAAGAGAGAGTCCAAAACAGGAGGTCTGGGACAAGGTAGCACGTCCAGTGAACAGGTCAGGGTTCCATAGCTGCAGGCAGAACAGTTGAAACTGGAGCAGCAGCATGACCAGGTGGACTGGGGACAGCAAGGAGTCATCATTCCAGGTAGTCCTGAGGCATGGTCATAGGGCTCATGTCTTCCCGAGAGAAGAGAAAAAGTGAGAGAAAAAAGGAGAAAGAGAAAAAGAGAGAGCGAGAATTAGAGGGAGCATACTTAAAATTCACACAGGACACCGGATACTCCAGATATAACAGACTGACCCTAGCCTCCCGACACAAACTATTGCAGCATAAATACTGGAGGCTGAGACAGGAGGGGTCGGGAGACACTGTGGCCCTGTCTGACGATACGCCCGGACTTGGCCAAACAGGCAGGATATAACCCCACCCACTTTGCCAAAGCACAGCCCCCACACCACTAGAGGGATATCTTCAACCACCAACCTACTACCCTGACACAAGGCCGAGTATAGCCCAAGAAGATCTCACCCACGGCACGAACCCAAGGGGGGCGCCAACCCGGACAGGAAGATCACGTCAGTGACTCAACCCACTCAAGTGACACACCCCTCCTAGGGATGGCATGGAAGAGCACCAGTAAGCCAGTGACTCAGCCCCCGTAATAGGGTTAGAGGCAGAGAATCCCAGTGGAGAGAGGGGAACCAGCCAGGCAGAGACAGCAAGGGTGGTTCGTCGCTCCAGTGCCTTTCCGTTCACATTCACACCCCTGAGCCAGACTCCACTCAATCATAAGACCTACTGAAGAGATGAGTCTTCAATAAAGACTTAAAGGTCGAGACCGAGTCTGCGTCTCTCACAT
Organism: Salmo salar; assembly: GCF_965601325.2. Taxonomy (NCBI): domain Eukaryota; kingdom Metazoa; phylum Chordata; class Actinopteri; order Salmoniformes; family Salmonidae; genus Salmo; species Salmo salar. The sequence continues at coordinate 86,243,695 of NC_138303.1, read as the reverse complement.
GGATAGGCAGACCATTCCATAAAAATTGAGCTCTATAGGATGAATAAGTTTTTCCCAACAAAAGGGCTTTATTACAGACAGAAGTATTAATTAATTCAATCAAAAGCTTACCTTGACTTGGAAGAGTTACACAGCATCCCTCTCTGTTCGAGCCGGGTATTAAGTGGGCTAAACTAGCTAGCTGCAATCGACTCTAACGTAAGTGAAAATGAAAAAAATATATACTACGAAATATAGCTTTCTCTCTCGCGCGCTTCTCCTTAATTTTGGAAGAAATTAATTTGTTCAACTATTGTCTGTCTCTCTTCGAGGTAAGTACTCACCACATTTTATGCACTGCAGTGCTAGATAGCTGTAGCTTATACCTTCAGTTCTAGATTCATACTCTGATCCTTTGATTGGGTGGACAACATGTCAGTTCATGCTGCAAAGCTCTAATAGGTTGAAGGACATCCTCCGGAAGTTGTTATAATTACAGTGTAAATCTATGGAAGTGGGTGAGAACCATGATCCTACTAGGTTTTGTATTGAAGTCAATGTACCCAGAGCAGGACAGAAGTAAGCTGTCCTCCGGCTACACCATGGTGCTACCCTACAGAGTGCTGTTGAGGCTACTGTAGACCTGTTTTTATCAATTATTTGGTAATGTGAATATATTTAGTATAGTTTTATTCTAAAAAACAACACTCATTTCACTTTTTATTTTAATGAAATTCACTGAGGAGGATGTTCCTCCCTTCCTCCTCTGGGAGCCTCCACTGGTGCACGGGCGTGTGTCGCATGAGTGCGTGTGTGTCAACTTAGTGTGTGTGTTTGCATGAAAGAACACGCTATACAAAAGAAACACAGAGAATAAACTTGTATTTCTCCATGACCAAACATCCAAATGGGTCTCTCATTCCAAGAGAGTTGTTCTTCAGCTCTGTGCCCTAGTCCTCTTCACTAATCTCAGAGGATATGGATGTGTTTGCGCTGCCTTCACTCTGTCCTTCAAGGCTCAACCTCTGGTCTCTGGCTCTAGTATGTTGAGCATTATGCCTGAGATTGAATAGTACATATTCCAATTTTATCTTATCCACACTCTCAAAACTATTAACTTTCCACTGAGGAAAGTGTCTAATCTAGAGCTGTTTGTCAGGGTGACATTAAGACAGAGAATGTGTCTCATCTTATCTTAGATGACCCGAGCACAGGTTGCCTATTACTTCATAGTTATCATTGTAGGCTTAAATGTTTAACTAGCAGAGTTTTACTGTGTATTATGCATTTTTAATGATTCAGTCAGAATTAGAATTCAACTTTAACACTGGTGTTTGACCCTAGTTATGGATTAAAACTGAACTATTCACTCACCCAGAGCTGCAGTGCCTTGCAAAAGTATTCACCCCCCTTGGCATTTTTCCTATTTTGTTGCATTACAACCTGTAATTTAAATAGATGTTTATTTGGATTTCATGTAATGGACATACACAAAATAGTCAAAATCGGTGAAGTGAAATGAAAAAAAATTACTTGTTTCAAAAAATGTAAAACTGAAAAGTGGTGGGTGCATATGTATTCACCCCCTTTGCTATGAAGCCCCTAAATAAGATTTGGTGCAACCAATTACCTTCAGAAGTCACATAATTAGTTAAAGTCCACCTGTGTGCAATCTAATTGTCACATGATCTGTCACATGATCTCACTATATATATACCTGTTCTGAAAGGCCCCCAGAGTCTGCAACACCATTAAGCAAGGGGCACCACCACGCAAGCGGCACTATGAAGACCAAGGAGCTCTCCAAACAGGTCAGGGACAAAGTTGTGGAGAAGTACAGATCAGGGTTGGGTTATAAAAAAATATCAGAAACTTTGAACATCCCACGGAGCACCATTAAATCCATTATTAAAAAAATGAAAGAATATGGCACCACAACAAACCTGCCAAGAGAGGGCCGCCCTCCAAAACTCATGGACCAGGCAAGGAGGGCATTAATCAGAGAGGCAACAAAGAGACCAAAGATTACCCTGAAGGAGCTGCAAAACTCCAATCTCCGCAGTGGAGCATCTCTCCATAGCACCACTTTAAGCTGTACACTCCACAGAGCTGGACTTTACGGAAGAGTGGCAAAAAAAAGCCATTGCTTAAAGAAAGAATAAGCAAACACATTTGGTGTTCTCCAAAAGGCATGTGGGAGACTCCACAAACATATGGAAGAAGGTACTCTGGTCAGATGAGACAAAAATTTTGCTTTTTGGCCATCAAGGAAAACGCTGTCTGGCACAAACCCAACACCTCTCATCACCCTGAGAACACTATCCCCACAGTGAAGCATGGTGGTGGCAGCATCATGCTGTGGGAAGAAGGCTAAAAGTAACTTTCTGACCACTTCTACCATGGGAAAATATGTATGGAAAGTTTCATTAAAATCAAAAGGGATTCAGTCAAAAAGTGATTGAAATCAAATGGAACAACCCTATAAAACATACACTGTCTCACTGTCCATGTTTCAATGGTTTGTCTTGTTTTTGTCTTGTCTACAGGCCTGTGAACACAGCTGAATCTGAAACAAGGTAATGTAATGTTGTATTGACTGAGACAACTAGACCATCTGACCCAGCAACCCTTTGTTTTGTCATATAACCCATCTATTGGCTTTAGAGTATAGACATATTATACCCTGACTGCTCATGTGAGCTATGAGAGATCTCTAATGTGTTCTTATAGGAGACAGCCATGATTGGGCCCAAGGACAACCCTATTACGTCAATACCGTGTCAAGATGAGAGACCACCATCTTTATGATTACTAATGTAGGAATAATATGAAGTGTGATGTGTGTTAACTGTGAGATAGCAATAAATAATGATCATAATTAAAACATTTTTGCCATTGTTTGTTTCTTTGATGATGCTGAGGATTGAGGCAAGGTCAATCCAAGTGGTATAGGCCTAGGCTTACTACAGAATTTGCATTTTACCTTGGACACAATATGCTGGTCTACAATTCAGTACATGGTTTATTTATCCGTTTGAATTGGATTTCTGCGTGAATTTGGGGCATTGTTTAAAAAGTATGTTGAAAAAGAGGATCAATTGATTGATGCTAAAACAACAGAATGTATGGTCCAGGTGCAATAGAGATTTCAACCAGAGGGCGGCAGCAATAATGCATTAATTCAAACGAATTGTCTCAAAGAAGCTCTCGTCTCAGTATAGCCCACTGCCAGGCTGGCAACTGCCACCAACTAGGACCCCAGCAAGCTTTTGGATGCGAGTCCCAAGAGGCAATTTATGCACATTCCAAATGGTTAGAAAACATTTAAAAGTCACACAGATAATCTGTTTCAATTAGTTGAGTAAAATTGCAATCACAACGAACAAACTTGAATTCAAAACATTTAAGTCTCTCCCCCCCCCGTCCCCCCCCCCCCCCCCCATTCACAACAAGCCTAGAGACTCGACCTGACTGATACAGGTAAGATGCAGTGGAGTTTTAAAACAATTCTACAATTTCTTTAAAAAGCAACCAATCTTGGCGACAGGTCAAGCCTACCAGGCTATCTCACTTTGACCTCTGCAATATACGAGACTAGGGAGATGCTGAAATGCATATCGATGAATATATTCCATTTGAATTAATTGGGAAGAAGGCTATTCGCCTATTCTGTTGAAACATTTGGCCTAGTAACGGTGCGTCTATTTTCAGGTTAAAACTAGAGGGATTTATAAATAAGGTCACCGTTTCATAATCAGACAGTATCGGCATTAGGCTAAATACAATGCAAACTTCAACTATGTAGCAGATTTTGTTCAGGAAGACATGAATCAGGCCTAACCTGGGTGAGTTATTGGGGAAAATAGCTTATTTTGTTTACCTTCCATAGTGATACATTTATGATGTAGGCTTATCTCGTCCATCAGACACCGCCACCCAGGGGCAGCATGCACCCCAAAAAATCTGAAGGGGCACAAAGTACGTGAGGATGGCTGGAGGGTGGAAGTTGGAGAATTAAAAATGTTCTCAAACACCTGAAACAGATTTTCCCTGGAATCTAGAGCCATAATTATTACGCTTAATTCTATGTCAAAAATATGTTTATTTTTCTGCATATCTAAGCGTACATCTTTAGCTCTCTGTATCTTCCTGTCTGGTGGTTATTTTTTTCAAAGAAACTAAATATGTTTCTCTGCATCTCTGCTAAAATCTGGGTTAAAGATTTAAAGAAATTAGTCCTATTCAGTACGTTTAGTAATTGCTTGCTTTTCTAAAGTCTACCAACCTTGCCAACAGGAATGCCAGCTAAGATAGTTAGACAAGCTAGCTACTCTTACTTTATTGATAGCCTGAAATGGCTTCTTGGTAGCTAGTTATGAGGTTGGGAGATTGGGAACCTATCTGGGCTAGCTAAAGCCAACTTCATAAAATGTGTAGGTGGCAAGTAGTGTCACAGAGAAACAACAATTGTAATGTATTTGAAATGCTTAAAAAAAAACATTACAGTAGAAATCTGAGGGGGCACGGCCACTGAGTTCCTTATGGGCATGAGACCTCTGCCTGCGCCCGTGCGCAATTAGCCTAGGAACAAGGTTACTGTTTGAGGGTATGGCAGCTTTTGAAGCAGAGGAAGAGTGCATTTGAGCAGGTGTAGTGTACAGTAGGTAGGGGGAGCTGGTTTGATGAGGTGGGATAAAGTTGAATGATTGATCTCCAAGCAAGAGGTTAGTGGAGTGCAGCTTCGGGTCTGGTGTTATTGTCAGGTACAGGATGAGGTGGGGATGATATGAAATGATGCAGGTGTGGCAAAAGCAGGCCACAGCGATGATGCCCGCTCACAATGCAGACAGGCTTATGGGACAGGCTGACAAAGCACATTCATCAATGAATGAGACTGCTCTGTGTTTGGCTAATTATTCCTGAGTAAATAAGTCATCATGGAGGACCCAGGAGCTGACAAGAACACTCCCTCTCTCTCACTTTCTCTGTGAGAAATATACTCTGAAAGGCACAGTACCCAATTGTCATAATTGAGTAAAAGTAAAGATACGTTACCAGCCTCAGACTGAATCTGAAGGTGGCCTCTTTAGTGAGAAAGAGAAACGGACACAAACGTTATCGTCTTGACATTTCTGGCAATCTATTTTCTAATATGCTTTTTCTTATTCAATTTTCTAATTTCCAATATTTAGATATTAATTCATTTCAATGGATTGATAAGTAATGACAACAAAACATTAATTCACATACAAGTGCACATATTAACTTACACAATATAAGTGCACTTTACCTATAGTAGATTTCCTTAGTCACACAATAGAAACACATAGATATAGATAAACAACTGACGTGTCTGAATATTGCTATACATGTAGAAAATTGATAAAAATGTACATTCAGTTTCAAAACATTGTGCATCCATGAAATGGCCTCCCTCTCTTGCACCCGCACTGCCTGCACTAAAGTCCATGCATGGTGCCATTTTACCAGCTTGTGAGTACAATTTTACACAAAACCAATAACATGTCAAACAAACTCAGAGACCTCAAATAAATGGATTCTTTATGAAATTACTTCCAGGAAATCATGTACATTTACTCAGAAAAACCCAAAGTGTGACTTGTAAAATATTTTTTTACCACAGCTAGCATCTTTTTAAAATGTATTTTACCTTTATTTAACTAGGCAAGTCAGTTAAGAACATATTCTTATTTTCAATGACAGCCGAAAGGTTTCAAGATCGAATCCCTGAGCTCACAAGGTAATGTCGTTCTGCCCCTGAACAAGGCAGTTAACCCACTACTACCATAGTGCAACAGCACCATCTATTGGACTGATGGACTTACTACTGCTAAAATATGTAGAATAAAAGTACTACTTAAGTACATTTTTTGTGACTTTGTTTCTCAACCCATTACAAAAGAAAATGACTAAAGTAACAGTGAAAGTCACCCAGTAAAATACTACTTGAGTAAAAGTCTAAAAGTATTTGGTTTAAAATATACACTGCTCAAAAAAATAAAGGGAACACTTAAACAACATAATGTAACTCCAAGTCAATCACACTTCTGTGAAATCAAACTGTCCACTTAGGAAGCAACGCTGATTGACAATAAATTTCACATGCTGTTGTGCAAATGGAATAGACAACAGATGGAAATTATAGGCAATTAGCAAGACACCCCCAATAAAGGAGTGGTTCTGCAGGTGGGGACCACAGACCACTTCTCAGTTCCTATGCTTCCTGGTTGATGTTTTGGTCACTTTTGAATGCTGGCGGTGCTTTCACTCTAGTGGTAGCATGAGACGGAGTCTACAACCCACACAAGTGGCTCAGGTAGTGCAGCTCATCCAGGATGGCACATCAATGCGAGCTGTGGCAAGAATGTTTGCTGTGTCTGTCAGCGTAGTGCCCAGAGCATGGAGGCGCTACCAGGAGACAGGCCAGTACATCAGGAGACGTGGAGGAGGCCGTAGGAGGGCAACAACCCAGCAGCAGGACCGCTACCTCCGCCTTTGTGCAAGGAGGAGCAGGAGAAGCACTGCCAGAGCCCTGCAAAATGACCTCCAGCAGGCCACAAATGTGCATGTGTCTGCTCAAACGGTCAGAAACAGACTCCATGAGGGTGGTATGAGGGCCCGACGTCCACAGGTGGGGGTTGTGCTTACAGCCCAACACCATGCAGGACGTTTGGCATTTGCCAGAGAACACCAAGATTGGCAAATTCGCCACTGGCGCCCTGTGCTCTTCACAGATGAAAGCAGGTTCACACTGAACACGTGACAGACGTGACAGAGTCTGGAGATGCCGTGGAGAACGTTCTGCTGCCTGCAACATCCTCCAGCATGACCGGTTTGGCGGTGGGTCAGTCATGGTGTGGGGTGGCATTTCTTTGGGGGGACCGCACAGCCCTCCATGTGCTCGCCAGAGGTAGCCTGACTGCCATTAGGTACTGAGATGAGATCCTCAGACCCTTTGTGAGACCATATGCTGGTGCGGTTGGCCCTGGGTTCCTCCTAATGCAAGACAATGCTAGACCTCATGTGGCTGGAGTGTGTCAGCAGTTCCTGCAAGAGGAAGGCATTGATGCTATGGACTGGCCCGCCCGTTCCCCAGACCTGAATCCAATTGAGCACATCTGGGACATCATGTCTCGCTTCATCCACCAACGCCACGTTGCACCACAGACTGTCCAGGAGTTGGCGGATGCTTTAGTCCAGGTCTGGGAGGAGATCCCTCATTAGACCATCCGCCACCTCATCAGGAGCATGCCCAGGCGTTGTAGGGAGGTCATACAGGCACGTGGAGGCCACACACACTACTGAGCCTCATTTTGACTTGTTTTAAGGACATTACATCAAAGTTGGATCAGCCTGTAGTGTGGTTTCCACTTTAATTTTGAGTGTGACTCCAAATCCAGACCTCCATGGGTTGATAAATTGGATTTCCATTGATTATTTTTGTGTGATTTTGTTGTCAGCACATTCAACTATGTAAAGGAAAAAGTATTTAATAACATTATTTCTTTCTTTCAGATTTAGGATGTGTTGTTTAAGTGTTCCCTTTATTTTTTTGAGCAGTATACTTAAGTATCAAAAGTAAAAGTAATAATAAAAAAATCCTTATATAAAGCAAACCAGATGGCGCCTTTTTCTTGTTTTAGATTTTTTTTACAGATAGCCAGGGGCATGCTCCAACACTCAGACATAATTTACAAATGAAGCATGTGTTTAGTGAGTTCGCCAGATCAGAGGCAGTAGGGATGACCAGGGATGTTCTTTTGATAAGTGTGAATTAGACAATTTTCCTGTCCTGCGAAGCATTCAAAATGTACCGAGTACTTTTGGGTGTCAGGAAAAATGTATGGAGTAAAAAGTACATTATTTTCTTTAGAAATGTAGTGAAGTAAAAGTTCTAGTACAGATACCCCAAAAGTCAAGTACAAATACCACCAAAAAACTACTTAAGTAGTACGTTAAAGTACTTTACACCACTGCACACACACATTTTATAACACTCCAGTCACACACACACTCTCTCTCAAATAGGCACACACACACACACACACACACCTTATTGAAGAATCCACTGCACCTCCTCTGCCCCTGTATTCTTTTCAACATTGAACATAACATGAGGTTTTTCCATCCAACCCCTACTCAGACTCGGAAATGGTGGATGCATACCATCCACCACTTTCGAGTATATTACTCGCTAATGTTCAGTCCATGGACAATAAAGTAGATGAGCTCAGGGCAAAGATCTCCTTCCAGAGAGACATCAGGGACTGTAACATACTCTGCTTTACGGAGACATGGCTCTCTCCGGATATATTGTCCCTGTCCATTCAGCCAGCGGGGTTCTCCATCCATCAGCAGACAGGAAGAAAGAACTCTCTGGGGAAAAGAAAGGCAGAGGGGTTTGTTTCATGATTAACAAATCATGGTGTGATTGTGGTAATGTACAGGAACTCAAGTCCTTTTGTTCTCCCGATCTAGAGTACCTCACCATCAAATGCTGACCACATTACCTCCCAAGAGAATTTTCTTCAGTCACCGTCACTGCCGTGTATATCTCCCTCAAAGCCGACACCACGACAGCTCTCAAGGAACTACACTGGACTATGTGCAAACAGGAAATCACATATCCTAAGGCCACATTTATTGTAGCTGGGGACTTTAATAAAGGAAATCTGAGGAAAACGCTACTGAAATTCTATCAACACATCTCCTGTGCTACATGCGCAACACAGACCATGGATCATTGTTACTCTTCCATTCTGGACAGCTATCAGGACCTACCCCACCCTCCCTTCAGCAAATCAGATTATGCCTTCATTCTGCTCCTCCCTACCTATGGGTAGAAACTTAAACTTGAAGTTAATGTGGTAAGGACTGTTCAACGTTAGTCTGATCAATCGGAATCTATGCTTCAATATTGTTTTGATCACGCGGACTGGGAAATGCTCCAGGTTGCCACTGAGAATAGTATCAACATATACACTGACTCGGAACAGGGTTCATCAGGAAGTGGATAGAGGATAATGTTCCCACTGTGACGATTAGAACTTATCCAAACCAAAAACCGTGGCTAGATGGCAGCATTCGCGCAAAGCTGAAAGAGCGAACCACGGCATTTAACCATGGCAAGGTGACTGGGAACATGTACAAACAGACTAGCTGTGACCTCCGTAAGGCAATCAAAGAGGCAAAATAACAGTACAGGGATAAAGTGGAGTCACAACTCAACGGCTCAGACACGAGACGTATGTGGCAGGGACTCCAGACAATCACGGATTACAAAGGGAAAACCAGACACATTGCAGACACCGATGCCTAGCTCCTGGACGAGCTAAACACCTTTGCCCGCTTTTGAAGAAAACAACATAGAGCCGCCGATGTGTGCCCCCGACGCTCATGAGGACTGTGTGGTCTCGTTCGCCGTGGTCAAGGTGAGTGGGTCATTTAAGCGTGTTAACCCCCGCAAGGCTGCCGGTCCAGACTGCATCACAAGCTGCGTCCTCAGAGCATGTGCAGACCAGCTGGCTGGAGCGTTTACGGACATATTCAATCTCTCCATATCCCAGTCTGGTGTCCCCACTTGCTTCAAGATGTCCACCATTGTTCATGTGTCCCAGGAAAGTGAAGGTAACTGAACTAAATGACTATCGCTCCATAGTACTCACTTCTGTCATCATTACATTTTACATTTTAGTCATTTAGCAGACGCTCTTATCCAGAGCGACTTACAAATTGGTGCATTCACCTATAATATCCAGTGGAACAACCACTTTACAATAGTGCATCTAAATCTTTTAAGGGGGGGGGTTAGAAGGATTACCTTATCCTAACCCAGGTATTCCTTGAAGAGGTGGGGTTTCAGGTGTCTCCGGAAGGTGGTGATTGACTCCGCTGTCCTGGCGTCGTGAGGGAGCTTGTTCCACCATTGGGGTGCCAGAGCAGCGAACAGTTTTGACTGGGCTGAGCGGGAACTGTGCTTCCTCAGAGGTAGGGAGGCGAGCAGGCCAGAGGTGGATGAACGGAGTGCCCTTGTTTGGGTGTAGGGCCTGATCAGAGCCTGAAGGTACGGAGGTGCCGTTCCCCTAACAGCTCCGTAGGCAAGCACCATGGTCTTGTAGCGGATGCGAGCTTCGACTGGAAGCCAGTGGAGAGAGCGGAGGAGCGGGGTGACGTGAGAGAACTTGGGAAGGTTGAACACCAGACGGGCTGCGGCGTTCTGGATGAGTTGTAGGGGTTTAATGGCACAGGCAGGGAGCCCAGCCAACAGCGAGTTGCAGTAATCCAGACGGGAGATGACAAGTGCCTGGATTAGGACCTGCGCCGCTTCCTGTGTGAGGCAGGGTCGTACTCTGCGAATGTTGTAGAGCATGAACCTACAGGATCGGGTCACCGCCTTGATGTTGGTGGAGAACGACAGGGTGTTGTCCAGGATCGCGCCAAGGCTCTTAGCACTCTGGGAGGAGGACACAATGGAGTTGTCAACCGTGATGGCGAGATCATGGAACGGGCAGTCCTTCCCCGGGAGGAAGAGCAGCTCCGTCTTGCCGAGGTTCAGCTTGAGGTGGTGATCCGTCATCCACACTGATATGTCTGCCAGACATGCAGAGATGCGATTCGCCACCTGGTTGTCAGAAGGGGGAAAGGAGAAGATTAATTGTGTGTCATCTGCATAGCAATGATATGAGAGACCATGTGAGGATATGACAGAGCCAAGTGACTTGGTGTATAGCGAGAATAGGAGTGGGCCAAGAACAGAGACCTGGGGGACACCAGTGGTGAGAGCACGTGGTGCGGAGACAGATTCTCGCCACGCCACCTGGTAGGAGCGACCTGTCAGGTAGGACGCAATCCAAGCGTGCGCGGTGCCAGAGATGCCCAGCTCGGAGAGGGTGGAGAGGAGGATCTGATGGTTCACGGTATCAAAGGCAGCAGATAGGTCTAGAAGGATGAGAGCAGAGGAGAGAGAGTTAGCTTTAGCAGTGCGGAGAGCCTCCGTGACACAGAGAAGAGCAGTCTCAGTTGAATGCCCAGTCTTGAAACCTGACTGATTAGGATCAAGAAGGTCATTCTGAGAGAGATAGCAAGAGAGCTGGCCAAGCACGGCGCGTTCAAGAGTTTTGGAGAGAAAGGAAAGAAGGGATACTGGCCTGTAGTTGTTGACATCGGAGGGGTCGAGTGTAGGTTTTTTCAGAAGGGGTGCAACTCTCGCTCTCTTGAAGACGGAAGGGACGTAGCCAGCGGTCAAGGATGCGTTGATGAGCGAGGTGAGGTAGGGGAGAAGGTCTCCGGAAATGGTCTGGAGAAGAGAGGAGGGGATAGGGTCAAGTGGGCAGGTTGTTGGGCGGCCGGCCGTCACAAGACGCGAGATTTCATCTGGAGAGAGAGGGGAGAAAGAGGTCAAAGCACAGGGTAGGGCAGTGTGAGCAGGACCAGCAGTGTCGTTTGACTTAGCAAACGAGGATCGGATGTCGTCAACCTTCTTTTCAAAATGGTTGACGAAGTCATCCGCAGAGAGGGAGGAGGGGGGGGGGGAGGGGGAGGAGGATTCAGGAGGGAGGAGAAGGTAGCAAAGAGCTTCCTAGGGTTAGAGGCAGATGCTTGGAGTTTAGAGTGGTAGAAAGTGGCTTTAGCAGCGGAGACAGAAGAGGAAAATGTAGAGAGGAGGGAGTGAAAGGATGCCAGGTCCGCAGGGAGGCGAGTTTTCCTCCATTTCCGCTCGGCTGCCCGGAGCCCTGTTCTGTGAGCTCGCAGTGAGTCGTCGAGCCACGGAGCAGGAGGGGAGGACCGAGCCGGCCTGGAGGATAGGGGACAGAGGAGATCAAAGGATGCAGAGAGGGAGGAGAGGAGGGTTGAGGAGGCAGAATCAGGAGATAGGTTGGAGAAGGTTTGAGCAGAGGGAAGAGATGATAGGATGGAAGAGGAGAGAGTAGCAGGAGAGAGAGAGCGAAGGTTGGGACGGCGCAATACCATCCGAGTAGGGGGAGAGTGAGAAGTGTTGGATGAGAGCGAGAGGGAAAAGGATACAAGGTAGTGGTCGGAGACTTGGAGGGGAGTTGCAATGAGATTAGTGGAAGAACAGCATCTAGTAAAGATGAGGTCAAGCGTATTGCCTGCCTTGTGAGTAGGGGGGGAAGGTGAGAGGGTGAGGTCGAAAGAGGAGAGGAGTGGAAAGAAGGAGGCAGAGAGGAATGAGTCGAAGGTAGACGTGGGGAGGTTAAAGTCACCCAGAACTGTGAGAGGTGAGCCATCCTCAGGAAAGGAACTTATCAAGGCGTCAAGCTCATTGATGAACTCTCCAAGGGAACCTGGAGGGCGATAAATGATAAGGATGTTAAGCTTGAAAGGGCTGGTAAGTGTGACAGCATGGAATTCAAATGAGGAGATAGACAGATGGGTCAGGGGAGAAAGAGAGAATGTCCACTTGGGAGAGATGAGGATTCCAGTGCCACCACCCCGCTGGCTCGATGCTCTAGGGGTATGCGAGAACACGTAGTCAGACGAGGAGAGAGCAGTAGGAGTAGCAGTGTTATCTGTGGTGATCCATGTTTCCGTCAGCGCCAGGAAGTCTAGGGACTGGAGGGTAGCATAGGCTGAGATGAACTCAGCCTTGTTGGCCGCAGACCGGCAGTTCCAGAGGCTGCCGGAGACCTGGAACTCCACGTGGGTCGTGCGCGCTGGGACCACCAGGTTAGAGTGGCAGCGGCCACGCGGTGTGGAGCGTTTGTATGGCCTGTGCAGAGGAGAGAGAACAGGGATAGGCAGACACATAGTAGACAAGCTACAGAAGAGGCTACGCTAATGCAAATGAGATTGGAGTGACAAGTGGACTACACGTCTCGAATGTTCAGGAAGTTAAGCTTACGTTGCAAAAATGTTATTGACTAAGATGATACAGTACTGCTGGCTGGTGGAGTAGGCTAGCTAGCAGTGGCTGCGTTGTTGACTTTGAACGTGTAGCTGGCTAGGTAACCTCGGTAGTTTCAGTACTACACCTTGTCATGATACAAAGCAACTTTGTAGCTAGCTAGCTAACATAACACTAATCAAGACGTTCCTTGTAGTGTATTTAGTTTCAACAATGCTGCTCGTCGGTAATAGTTGGCTAGGTTAGGAAAAATGGCGTCGCGGGGGACGGAAATAGCTGGCTAGCTAACCTCGATGGCTCATCATGAAGTGCTTTGAGAGGCTACTTACGTACCATATCACCTCCACCTTCTCCGACACCCTAGACCCACTACAATTTGCATATCGCCCCTAAATATCCACGGACGATGCAATCACCATTGCACCTGGACAAGAGAAATACCTATGCAAGAATACGGTTCATCAACTACAGCTAGGCCTTCAACACCATAGTGCCCTCCAAGCTCATCACTAAGCTCAGGGCCCTGGGTCTGAACCCCTCACTGTGCAACTGGGTCCAGGACTTCCTGACGGGTCGACCCCAAGTGGTGAAGGTAGGCAACAACACCTCTGCCATGCTGATCCTCAACACGGGGGCCCCACAGGGGTGCATGCTCAGCCCCCTCCTGTACTCTCTGTTCACCCATGATGGCGTGGTTACACACGTCTCCAACTTAATCATCAAGTTTGCTGACAACACAACATTGGTACCAACAACGATGAGACAGCCTACAGGCAGTAAGTGAAAGCCATGGCGGAGTGGTGCCAGGAAAATAACATCTCCCTCAATGTCAACAAAACTAAGTAGCTTAACGTGGACTACAGGAGACAGCAGCGAGAGCACACCCTCATCCACATTGACAGGCCGCATTGGAGAGGGTCAAAAGCTTCAAGATCATCAAGGACCTCAGCCACCCGAGCCACAGCCTGTTTACCCCGCTACCATCTAGAAGGCGGAGACAGTACAGGTGCATCAAAGCTGGGCTTCTTTAGACCATCGGACCGGTAAACAGTCACCACTAGCTGGCCTCCGCCCAGTACCCGGCCCTGAACCCTAGTCACTGTTCTAGTTGTCTACCACCCGGTACTCTACCCTGCACCTTAGAGACTGCTGTCCTATGTACATAGTGTCATTGAATGCTGATCACTTTAATAATGTTTACATACTGTTTTACCCACTTTATACATATATACTGTATTCTAGTCAAGGCTCATCCTATATAACTACTGCTGTACACATCTTTTCTATTCATATACTGTTGATAATGTCTTTACACGCCATTACATGTACAGTGCATTCTGAAAGTATTCAGACCCCTTGACTTTTTCCACATTTTGTTACGTTACAGCCTTTTTCTAAAATGGATTAAATAGATTTTCCCCCTCATCAATCTACACACAATACCCAATGATGACGAAGCAAAAACAGGTTTTTAGAAAATGTTGCAAATGTATAAAAAATAATTATAAATTAAATATCACATTTACATAAGTATTCAGGCCCTTTACTCAGTACTGCGTTGAAGCATCTTTGGCAGCAATTACAGCCTCGAGTCTTCTTGGTATGAAGCTACAAGCTTGACTCACCTGTATTTGGGGAGTTTCTCCCATTCTTCTCTGCAGATCCTCTCAAGCTCTGTCAGGTTGGATGGAGAGCGTTGCTGCACAGCTATTTTGAGCTCAAGTCCGGGCTCTGGCTGGGCCACTCAAGGACATTCAGAGACTTGTTCCCGAAGCCACTCCTCCGGGATGCTGCCTAGAAGGCCGCATCCCGGAGTCGCCTGTTCACTGTTGACGTTGAGACTGGTGTTTTGCGAGTACTATTTAATGAAGCTGCCAGTTGAGGACTTGTGATGTGTCTGTGTTTCAAACTAGACACTCTAATGTACTTGTCCTCTTGCTCAGTTGTGCACCGGGGCCTCCCACTCCTCTTTCTATTCTGGTTAGAGCTAGTTTGCGCTGTTCTGTGAAGGGAGTAGTACACAGCGTTGTACGAGATCTTCAGTTTCTTGGCAATTTCTCGCATGGAATAGCCTTCATTTCTCAAAACAAGAATAGACCGACGCGTTTCAGAAGAAAGTTCTTTGTTTCTGGCCATTTTGAGCCTGTAATCGAACCCAAAAATGCTGATGCTCCAGATACTCAACTAGTCTAAATAAGGCCAGTTTTATTTCTTCTTTAATCAGGACAACAGTTTTCAGCTGTGCTAACATAATTGCAAAAGTGTTTTCTAATGATCAATTAGCCTTTTAAAATGATAAACTTGGATTAGCTAACACAACGTGTCATTGGAACACAGGAGTGATGGTTGCTGATAATGGGCTTCTGTACGCCTATGTAGATATTCCATTAAAAATCTGCCATTACCTGCTGCAATAGTCATTTACAACATGAACAATGTCTACACTGTATTTCTGATTAATATTATGTTATTTTAATGGACAAAAATGTTGCTTTTCTTTCAAAAACAAGGACATTTCTAAGTGACCCCAAACTTTTGAACGGTAGTATATGCAAATAAGGTATCTGTTTTTTATTTTTTATGAATTATCAAAAATGTCTAAAAACCTGTTTTCGCTTTGTCATAATAGGGTATTGTGTGTAGATTAATTAGGACTTTTTTTTATTTAATCCATTTTAGAATAAGGCTGTAATGTAACAAAAATGTGGAAAAGTCAATGGGTCTGAATACTTTCCGAATATATACACTGAGTGTACAGGTCATAGACTGACCAGGTAAATCCAGGTTAAAGCTATAATCCCTTATTGATGTCACCTGTTAAATCCACTTCAATCAATGTAGATGAAGTGGAGGAGACAGGTTAAAAAAATATTTTTAAGCCTTTTAGGCAATTGAGACATGGATTGTGTATGTGTGCCATTCAGAGGGTGAATGGGCAAGACAAAATATTTAAGTACCTTTGAATGTGGTTTGGTAGTAGGTGCCAGGCGCACCAGTTTGAGTGTGTCAAGAACTCCAACGCTCTTGGGTTTTTCGGTCTCAACAGTTTCCTGTATGTATCAAGAATGGTCCACCACCCAAACGACATCCAGCCAACTTGACACAACTGTGGGAAGCATTGGAGTCAACATGGGCCAGCATCCCTGTGGAACGGCTTTCGACCCCTTGTAGAGTCCATACCCCGACAAATTGAGTCTGTTCTGAGGTCAAGGCAAGGTGTTCCTAATGTTTTGTTCTCTCAGTGGATTATGTGTATTGTGTTTATTTTTTTAATCATGCTAGGCAGTACTGCACTGTTGGAGCTAGAAACAAGCATTTGGCTGCACCTGTGATAACGTTTGCAAGTCTGTGTACACACCAATAAACTCTAGGCCATAGCGTGCCGCTGAGCCTCTTTAGACTGGAATGTCCTTCATTGGTCATCTGCCATATGAGCATATTGGTCCCATGATGGCAAGAGTGCAGTGTAATCAATCATTTGAATTTATGCAAGCAAGTCCATATCAGCACGTGTGGGGGTGGTGATATGGTGAAAGACAAAAAAAAACAAGTGCAAGCTATTGGTCTGTATGTAAACGTTCAGTTGGCTCAACCAAACAGAGGGATCTCTCAAGTCTCTCCATCTCTCTCGCTATTTCTCTGTCTCTCGGTCTGTCAGTGTGTGTGTGTGTGTGTGAATTTGTTTGTTCGTGCGTGCATGCATGCATGTGCGCGAGGGAGAGAGGGAGGGGGAGAGAGAGCTTTCAGTTGCATGAATTTGCGCGCGTGCTCCGTTGCCGGGGAGAGGAAAGATGAGAGACTTGCTTTCATTTTAAGTCACTATGCGATTCAGGAGTCCTATATCCAACCGTCACTCAGCGACTGAGTGAATCCATAAATAAACAGACAAGTAATATTGTTGATTATAGCGATTTGGTTTCAAAGTATTCAATGGTATCTGGAGTAGGTCCATCCAAACGGAGAGAAAAGGTCAGTTCAGTCCGTGTGGTGCACAGGTGGGCGCGCTCACCTGTGTGTCAGAGACAGTAGCCATCCACCTGTCGGCGTCAATCCGGAGCACACTCCCTCCTTTCCACCGAAAAGTGACCGAATATCCACTCCTCAACTCAACTCGAACCTTAGCGGTTCCATTTGGCGTGTGACGTATATTTTGACCGTGTCTCATTAGACTACGAAGGGAGGCTTCGCATGCATGTTCTGTAGTCTCGTCGAAGGGAGGGGACGTGGGCGGGGCTCAGGCGCTTCTCATTTCCCTGCGATGGTTATCCGGGCAGCAGGGCTGGAGAGACCGCCGGGGAGCATAGTCGCCAGTCCAGCACCGAGACTCGCCTGGCCAAAGACTGCGCCGCACACTTGCCAGGATTGCCAAACATTCCTGAAAAATATACCTGCTATTTATGGCATGTGGCTTGTAACTTTACTCCTGCTGTACTCTCTCCGGGAAGGTAAGAAACACTGTTTTATGTATTACCTTAATAAATGAAATCCAGTGAGTGTCTCACTTATTCTATCCTGATCAAAAGTACTGTAATAATTACCAATAATTGTAAAGAAACATGGAGATGTAGAAGGAGAACAACTGCATTGATGTAGCCTATCATTGGAAGCAATACAATTAGGAGAGATTGGATTTGAAAATTAAGTGTAAATGGATTTGTTTGTCTACAAAATGCATAGGCCTATTGTAAAGAAGCATGTGGAGGTGTTTTAGGTGTGAAATATATTTTTTGTGGATGTGTGGCCGTGTGCACCGGTTGGTGATGCCGCAGATGGTGCTGATAGCACGGGTTGTTTTCGCATTATACCAACGAGTGTTATGAATATGTAAAATGGCTGGATAGGGAGAACGAGGTGGGAGAGGGAGATAAAAACAGGTCTTGAAATGCCTGAATTGTTGACTTTTTTTTGTGGTGAAAACTTGAATGGGCACATGCAGTGCAAAGTATTTGTTGAAATCGATTCTTATCATTTTATTTCAGTGTTAGTAAATCATTTTGCTGTGGTTGTTTGGCCTATTGGTGTCGGTTTGTGGGTATGTCTGTGAATGTGTTTTAAGCGCTTGGCTGTGGACACAGGCGCACTGTTCTGGAGGTGTGCTGTGGTGATTTTTGGGAGGTGATCTTGAGGAGATTTTTGGCAAGAGTCCGTGTCTGCCAATGAGTAGTTGCCATGTTGAAAAATGAAGTAACAAACGAAAGGCTTCTTATTAGACAAATGATTACACCCAAATTAATTGCCCCATAATGAAAATGCAATTACTCTTTTCCGAATTTCCTCATTTATTTTGTAGACATTATGAGTTTAATTTTCGTTTAATGATTTATCTTTATAAAGTGCTTTCTGTTTTTGACGGGGAAAAATCCTCACATTTCAAAGGCTGATTCAATATGGCTGCAAATCCCGAACGAATTACCAAACTGATCTCTCTTGCTATTACAGTGTATTATAATAATCCTGCAAATCTGCGTTGAAAATAACACAGAAACTCAGCAGCATCTTAGTGTGTAGACCTTTGTTTAGCCTGACTGTTTGGAGTTATGTCTATGCATATTTCTGAGTTATCATTTCATAAATGGCATGGTTCTGGAGGATGGGCAGATATAATTTTGTTCTTCTTATGTCTTGATATGTAGGCCTATCCGACATGTCTGTCAATACTGGAAGGGTAAACCCAAGATACAAGCTCACATTGGCGCCTACTTTTATTTAGGCTGTTTTGTGTTAATAATTATTTAATTACATAAATGGGTGTAAGTACATGTGGACCATTCAAGCATTTGAATGTCTCCCTGAATGCATGTCAATTAAAATAATATGAAAAGTCAAGTTAAATAAAGGCACAATGTTCTCATACCAGCATCCAAATGTCTTTTTAAATCTATTTAATTCGATCTTAATATATTTGACCAAAGAAGACCCCAGATGCTTGGGTGAATGTGGACAAGCCCAGGCGTGTTTCCCTCTAATAGCCCACCTGAACCCAGGCTTCTCTCTCTCTCTCTCTCTCTCTCTCTCTCTCTCTCTCTCTCTCTCTCTCTCTCTCTCTCTCTCTCTCTCTGTGAAAGGGGACAGCCCTCCCTCTCTGCATTGCATTGGGACTGTTTGCTACAAAGTTTATGTGTATAATTGAACTGTGACAATTTAGTTGAAGGCAATTGTTATTGTTAATTGGTTCATTTTAATATGTTGCATTTAAACATCTAATTTTTGTTGAATATTTTCCCATACATACTTGGACCCATTTTACAACGCAAACACACCCAATTCAATGGGCTAGCGAATTACTTACAGCGAGACATGGGTTACATAATTGGTCAATTAGCCTACATAAATGAAAGAAACAAATCAAAGAGACATTATTTTAGTCCAAATGGCTGTGTAATTAATTAGTATTAATTTTCTATATCTTTAGGTGTTGAACAGTCATTACGTCTTTAGGCTTAAAACCAATGAAGCTAAATGAAATAGGATATTGTACGACTATTATAGCGCTATATTTCATTATTGAAGATGGGAAATAGACAATTTTGTCAATATGGAATTTATTTATCTGACCACCCGTTTGCTATTTTTGACCAAATACAAATTATGATAATCCAACACAGACGCACACATTTCAGTGATTTATTGCCTAGAATGATTAACAATTAATTATGTATTGATTTCAGAAATGCTATAGTTGTTGTAAAGCAGTTTGTATTTTCAGTGTAATTTCTAAGGATGTATTGGTCTATTGATTCTTTTTTTATAATTATGAAATTAAAATACAATAAATATAATAAAATGGTCCGGTCAATGGCATTTCATAATTTAGCTTAATTAATCCAAATATATGTGGTTATAAGGCATTCCCTCCCCTGTCATAAGCTCCTAGGCTACTGTCACCCTCTCCCCCTCCATACCCAACCCTCCCTCTCCTGTCCTCCCTCGTAGAAAATAGAAACATGCAAAATTGGTCTCTCTCTATTTTAGCCCAAATCCCCTGCTGCCTTCTCCCCTCAGCTGCGCAATTAGCGTTGCGATCTGCCGCATCACCCAATGACAGAGCAGCAAAGCGGGTAACAGGACAGAAGGGTGCCAATAGATAATTGCCTGGTTTTATTTTTCTAGTCAAATATGTTCATAAATCACTTTTTTTTTTAAATATTGAATAATGCTGAATGAATAAATACACTGCCTTTATTTTAAACTATTCCTCGGCTTATGGCCAGGCTGTAGCATAGGCCTAGGCCTACTCACTTAATTGTCTTGTCAAATTGCATTCGTAAATTTATAAACAATAACATTTTCGTTTCAATTATCTGTTGTAAGCTATATACTAATTCTAAAACGTTTATTTGGCTCCTTGAATAGCCTAAGTCTGTGCTGTGTCCTGGGTTCATTAATGAGTCAATATGATTAACCTATTCATAATATGGTGTATACAGTTTGCACTATTGATGTTGTTATTGTTTTTGTTTTGAGGCCAAAGAATCCTTCAAACTTTAATCCTTTAAAATCATCCCGCAAACTTTTTCAATGGAATGCATGGAAATAAATCGATGGCATTGGCCGGGGTTGCCCTTGCCTCTAATGAGGAACTCAGAAATTTACGTTTTACCGCCGTGTAATGGTGATTAAGCCTACCTAACTTTGTAATAGTATTGTGAGATGTGAACGTTACTGCAGCTGGTGTAAGTGGCGCGTTGCAGTGGTGAGGCTGGCAGGGCGAGCGCAGCGGATCTCAGAGCGCGCGGAGCGGAGCCATAGAGCGTTCAGCGATAGGATCTTACACCTCTATCATGGCACATCTGCTTTCCTATTCGTCTCAGTCCCCCTGCATCCTCCCGCTCCTCTCTCAACCCGTCGTCACAATGTAGCCTACCAGAATGGGATAAGTTATGTCGAATACAAATGCATTAGATGATTAGAATGGATAAGGAATGGATAGGCTATGTTTGGAAAAAAAGGGATATGAAATATGTCAAATACATGAGTTCTGACGGATGACAGGTGAGGTGTCCAAGCCTTTTATCACCTCGGGTCTTACTGTATTTGGGGAAATGTTTATGTTCTGGCAGGTGGTTGTCGAAGGTATGCTCTCTCTCTCTCTCTCTCTCTCTATCGCTCTCTCACTCACTCACTCACACACACTCCTCCTTCTCCCCCTCATCACTAGGCAGAATTAAAGGCTGGGGGAGGGGCAGTTTTATGCAGACTGCTGGGACTTGTGATCTACAGATTTGATATTCACATTAAGAGAGAAACTGGCTGCTTTGATGTAAGGGGAAGCTGGTCCCAGGGGACTGCTGAAGTAGCACACTTTTTCACTGACGCAGCACGGGCCTGGGGGGTGATGGGTGTACAGAAAGCAGGGGGGCAAAACCCCTGCCTTGATTAGATGTAACCCCCAACAACCCACCAGCCCAGCCCTCACATCTTCCCACCCCAAACCAACCACCTACTTATGCCAGACCCCTAAGGATTATTCATAAGCTTACACATACCTCCATCTCCCTGTCTCTTCTTTTCATTTATATGTACTTCCCCTCCCCCTACTTGCTCTCATAACAGACAGACAGACAGACAGACAGACAGACAGACAGACAGACAGACAGACAGACAGACAGACAGACAGACAGACAGACAGACAGACAGACAGACAGACAGACAGACAGACAGACAGACAGACAGACAGACAGACAGACAGAGCGAAATATTCTAATCGCTAGGTTCTGAATGCAAACATGTTGGCATACAACATCAAAGTCTTCCTGTAAGACGCATCAAGATGTGAGCTAGCTAGCGTTCGGAAGGTAATGGATGGAGAGATAGAGGGAATAGAGGAGAAGGAGAAGAGCACAGGGAGATGGAGGGAAGGAGAGGAGGAAGTGGACTTCCAGCCAGTCTGAAAATGATCCTACATCTGTCTCCATGGGAAGAGGTGCTCCATGATGTGTGACAGAGAGAGAAAAGAGGATGGGGGTTGAGACAGAGGGAGCACTGATGTGTATGCACATGAGCAGAGGGTTAAAGAGAGAACGAGGGAGAGAGAGAAAAAGGGGGAAGATGGAGAAGAGGAGAAAGCATTATGCATTTGGTTTGGTTCAGGGACTGCGGGTTTGATGGTGTGTATATGAAAGGGAATGTGGGGGTGTGGGCATTTGTTTACCAGCTCATCAGTGTGTGGATTGTGTTTAACACATGATACGATTGTGTACGTGTGTGTGTGTGGAGTGAGTGTGTGTGTGTATGTATGTGTGTGCATGCGCGCGCACACCGGGGAGGCGTAGACCAGCTGTATTATGCATAATGAAGTCTTGCATAGGCAATGGCTTCTGCCTCTCCCGACATACATATTCATGGCTCGTTCTCAAGCAGGCTGCATAAAGTAGTGGCTCAGTGTGTTCTGCGCACACTCACTCCTGCAGCCAGCCAGCAAGCCAGGGCTCAGCTCTACCAACACCATTAACAGGCTCCAATGCACTGCAATGAAAACACCTCACAATGAATGAGGGGACATGGATGCGTTTCATTATATATATTTCCTATTGTTTTTCCTCATTGTGTTTTATTAGGACTGAACTCCCAGTTCTACTGGTGTCCCCAGATACCAGGTCAACACTGAACTCAGATGCTTTGGACTGAATTTGACTGAAAGGGGGTTTGTTGATGTGTTAACATGACATAGTACATTAATGGCTGGCAGTCAATGCACAGTCAAATGGGATGCTAGAATGTTTTGGCTGAATGATTTGATCCATTCAGACTGACAGTTTTTTTGAGAAGCAGCTCATGATTCCACAAAATGGAGATGGGAAGGCCATTTGAGCCATTAATTAACAACCAGCTCTCACAGTCTCACGTCAGAATTAGACGTTCATCCATGGTTATCTAATATCAAATTTCAAAGTTGTTACAAACGTCAAATTTCAAAGTGTTTAAGGTTAAGTTTGCATCGCAGTGCTTGAGGTGTCACTACAGACCCGGGTTTGATCCCATGCTGTGTCACAACCGGCTGTGACCGGGAGTCCCATAGGGAGGCGCACAATTGTCCCAGCGTCGTCTGTGTTAAGGGAGGGTTTGGCAGGGGAGGCTTTACTTGGCTCATCGCGGTCTAGCGACTCCTTGTGGAGGGCCGGGTGCCTGCAGGCTGACTTCAGTTGTTAAGAAGCGCAGGTTTGGCAGGTCATGTTTCGGAGGACGCATGACTCGACCTTCTCCTCTCCCGAGCTCGTTGGGGAGTTGCAGCGATGAGATAAGATCCTAAATGAAAAAGGGAGTAAAATACAACAACAACAAAAAATACAAAAAAATGAAAAGTTTAGGCATTAACTCTGAATGGTTAAGGTTTGGGATAGGCTTAAAAACCAAAATCACAAAAAGAACTGCTTTGCAACCTTTGGAATCAGAGGCAGATAATTACGCCCATTTGCCATCCCTGTCCACAACACTCTAGCAAAATCTAAACCTACTTGAAGCTAACTGTTGATCCTAGTGGCCGGTGTACACATTATCTCCTGGCGCCCTCAGACATGGATGGACGTCGAATACTGAGTTGTATCACGGGTGACGTGGCTGTTAATTAATGGTCCGGATGGTTTCTCCTTCCATTGACTTGGATGGAAGTCACTTGCCCCCAGTTCACCCCCTCAAAATTCAACCAACACACTGTATTCACACATAGTATGTTGTGTATATATTTTTTTGTCACATGCCAGTGCCACCATGGCAACCCCTCTGTCTCTACCCAGTGTGAGTGTGCCCTAAATTCCGCTTGTGGCGTGTGTGTGTGTGTGTGTGTGTGTGTGGTGTGTGTCTGTTTGTGACAGGCTTTGAGTGGGCTGGTTGATCCCCCCCCCTCTCACCCACTCCCCACTCGATCCTGCCCAGTACCCCTCTTTTAACCACCCTCACCCCTCCAGCCCCCAGGCCCCTAATCTGAAGAGGGGTGGTCCTGCTGCCCAGCCCCCACCCCCCACCCCCCAAGCTCTCAGCATGCCTTTCCCCCCTCCACCACTCCACCCCTCCACTTTAGTCCTGTCTCCCCATTGGGAGATTATAGATATTGCCATCTTTAATATGGGCTTTATGCTCGGGGGCCATTATCAGTAATCTGCAGAGGGGAGGGAGGGGAGGGGGGCATGGCGCGTGCATTGGGGTGGGGGAGCATGTCTGACCTGGATTCTGCAGTCCACCATCAGATGGATGGCTAGAGTTCATATTTACCATCTGTAGCATGCTGCCCTCACTTCACATCTAACATCAACGTTATGTTGAGCCCAGACCATGGATCCAGGAGTGAGTGCTACTGTTCTTTCAAGGGGACATGTCTCGTGGCATTATGGACTAGCCCTTAGATGGGATTATATAGCCTATGGAAGCATCATTATCCATAGGAGCTGATCTTACTCCAGGGTTCATCTCTAGACTCTGTCCATGGTTCTGATCTTACTCTTGGGTAAATGTATAGAATCTGTCCATAGTGCTGATCCTGTGAGAAAAAGCTTCATAGTTTAATGTGTTGCTATCACCACCATCTGAAATCTGAACCTACAAATGTAACCAACCTGTTTGTCAACAGCACAATGTACACACTAGCATACACAAATTTACATTAAATTAGCCTAAGTATTTTCTCTAGGGGTACTAGAGAGCCTGGTGCAGATGGTTTGGACAGTAGTGTTGGAGGGGCTGGACAATAGAGAGAGAGAGTCTAGAGGTAGAGGTGAATGAACCCTCGCAAGGCTGCCGGCCCAGACGGCATCCCAAGTCGCTTCCTCAGAGCATGGGCAGACCAGCTGGCTGGAGTGTTTACGGACATATTCAATTTCTCCATCTGCCAGTCTGTTGTCCCTACTTGCTTCAAGATGTCTACCATTCTTCCTGTACCCAAGAAAGCGAAGGTAACTGAACTAAATGACTATCACTCCGTAGCACTCACTTTTGCCACCATGAAATACTTTGAGAGGCTAGTTAAAACCTGTTACGGACAGACGTTCCGCTAGCGGAACGCCTCATCAATATTCAATGGTAGAGCGTGGAAATACAAATACCTTAAAAATGCTATAACTTCAATTTCTCAAACATATGACTATTTTAAACCCAAAACCACAGCTAAATGCAGCACTAACCTTTGATGATCTTTATCAGATGACACTCCTAGTACATTATGTTATACAATACATGCATGTTTTGTTCAATCAAGTTCATATTTATATAAAAAAAACAGCTTTTTACATTAGCATGTGATGTTCAGAACTAGCATACCCACCGCAAACTTCCGGTGAATTTACTAAATTACTCACGATAAACGTTTACAAAAAAACAACAATTATTTTAAGAATTATAGATACAGAACTCCTTTATGCAATCACTGTGTCAGATCTTAAAATAGCTTTTCGTCGAAAGCACATTTTGCAATATACTGAGTAGATAGCTCGGCCCTCACAGGCTAGCTAATTTGACACCCACCAAGTTTGGTGCTCACCAAACTCAGATTTACTATAAGAAAAATTGGATTACCTTTGCTGTTCTTCGTCAGAATGCACTCCCAGGACTTCTACTTCAACAACAAATGTTGTTTTGGCTAGAAATAATCCATAGTTATATCCAAATAGCTCCACTTTGTTCGTGCGTTCATGTCAGTATCTGAAGGGTGACGCGCGGGCGCATTTCGTGACAAAAAATTTCAAAATATTCCATTACCGTACTTCGAAGCATGTCAAACGCTGTTTAAAATAAATGTTTATGCTATTTTTCTCGTAAAATAGCGATAATATTCCAACCGGGTGACGTTATATTCATTCATAGACTGAAAGAAAAACATGGAGTCGTCTCGTGCACGCGCACTCCACTGTCATTGTTCCCTGCCTGACCACTCACAAAAACTCCTGCTTTTTTCGGCCAGAGACTGCAGAGACGTCATTCCGCTTTCTGGTGCCTTTTGAGAGCCAATGGAAGCCTTAGAAAATGTCACATTACAGCAGAGATGCTGTATTTTTGATAGAGATGCCCTAGAAGGACAACAAATTGTCAGACAGGGCACTTCCTGTATGGAATCTTCTCAGGTTTTGGCCTGCCATATGAGTTCTGTTATACTCACAGACACCATTCAAACAGTTTTAGAAACTTTAGAGTGTTTTCTATCCAAATCTACTAATTATATGCATATTCTAGTTTCTGGGCAGGAGTAGTAACCAGATTAAATCGGGTACGTTTTTTATCTGGCCGTGAAAATACTGCCCCCTATCCCAAACAGGTTAACCTCTTACATCTAGACGTTCCGCTAGCGGAACACCTGCTCCATTATCCAATGATGGGCGTGGCGCGAAATACAAACTCCTCTAAAATACAAAAACTTCCATTTTTCAAACATATGACTATTTCACAGCATTTTAAAGATAAGACTCTCCTTTATCTAACCACACTGTCCGATTTCAAAAAGGCTTTACAACGAAAGCAAAACATTAGATTATGTCAGCAGAGTACCAAGCCAGAAATAATCAGACACCCATTTTTCAAGCTAGCATATAATGTCACAAAAACCTAGAAGACAGCTAAATGCAACACTAACCTTTGATGATCTTCATCAGATGACAACCCTAGGACATTATGTTATACAATACATGCATGTTTTGTTCAATCAAGTTCATATTTATATCAAAAACCAGCTTTTTACATTAGCATGTGACGTTCAGAACTAGCAAACTTCCCGGGAATTCGCTAACATTTTACTAAATTACTCACGATAAACGTTCACAAAAAGCATAACAATTATTTTAAGAATTATAGATACAGACCTCCTCTATGCACTCGAAATGTCCGATTTTAAAATAGCTTTTTGGTGAAAGCACATTTTGCAATATTCTAAGTACATAGCCCAGGCATCACGGGCTAGCTATTTAGACACCCGGCAAGTTTAGCACTCACCAATATCAGCTTTACTATTATAAAAGTTTCATTACCTTTTGTTGTCTTCGTCAGAATGCACTCCCAGGACTGCTACTTCAATAACAAATGTTGGTTTGGTCCAAAATAATCCATCGTTATATCCGAATAGCGGCGTTTTGTTCGTGCGTCCCAGACACTATCTGAAATGGTAAATCAGGGTCGCGCGCATGGCGCAATTCGTGACAAAAAAAATCTAAATATTCCATTACCGTACTTCGAAGCATGTCAACCGCTGTTTAAAATCAATTTTTATGCCATTTTTCTCGTAAAAAAGCGATAATATTCCGACCAGGAATCTCCTTTTAGCTAAACTGAGGAAAGTAAACAAAGCTTTCGGTCGACGCGGGCACGAGCCTGAGTCTCACAGTACTGTAACCAGCCACTACCCAAACGCGCTACTTTGTTTCAGCCAGAGCCTGCAAAGCCACGATTCAGCTTTTTACCGCCTTCTGAGACCCTATGGCAGCCGTAGGAAGTGTCACGGGACAGCTAAGATCCTCACTCTTCAATAAACAGAGACAAGAAGAACGACACCTTGTCAGACAGGCCACTTCCTGCCTGAAACCTTGTCAGGTTTTTGCCTGCCAAATGAGTTCTGTTATACTCACAGACACCATTCAAACAGTTTTAGAAACTTTGGAGTGTTTTCTATCCATATGTAATAAGTATATTCATATTCTAGTTACTGGGTAGGAGTGGTAACCAGATTAAATCGGGTATGTTTTTTATCCAGCCGTGAAAATACTGCCCCCTAGCCATAACAGGTTAAGGATCATATGACCTCCACCTTATCTGACACCCTAGACCCACTTCAATTAGCATAGCGCCCCAATAGATCCACAGATGATGCAATCACCATTGCACTGCATACCGCCCTATCCCATCTGGACAAGAGGAATACCTATGTAAGAATGCTGTTCATCGACTACTGTATATCTCAGCCTTCAAAACCATATTGCCCTCCAAGCTCATCACTAAGCTCGAGGCCCTGGGTCTGAACCCCGCTCTGCGCAACTGGGTCCTGGACCTCCTGACGGGTCGACCCCTGGTGATAAAGGTAGGCAACAACACCGCTATGCTGTGCTGATCCTCAACATGGGCGCGTGCTCAGCCCCCTCCTGTGCTCCCTGTTCACCCATGACTTCGGGGCCACGCACATCTCCAACTCAATGATCAAGTTTTCAGACGACACAGCAGTGTTAGGCCTGATTACCAACAATGACGAGACAGCCTACAGGGAGGAGGTGAGGGCCCTGGCAGAGTGGTACCAGGATAATAACCTTTCCCTCAACGTCAACAAATCGAAGTAGCTGATCGTGAACTTCAGGAGACATCAGAGAGAGCATGCCCCCATCCACATCGTCGGGTGTTCAGTGGAGAGGGTGAAAAGCTTTAAGGTTCTCGGTGTGCACATCACTGACAACCTGAAATGGTCCATCCACAACCTCAGGAGGCTGAAGAAATTTGTCCTGGCTCCTAAGACCCTCACAAACTTCTACAGATGAACCATTGAGAGTATCCTATCTGTATCACCACCTGGTACGGCAATTGCACCTTCCACAACTGCATGGCTCTCCAGAGGGTGGTGTGGTCAGCCCAATGCATTACCGGGGACACATTGCCATCCCTCCAGGACATCTACAGCACCCGGTGTCACAGGAAAGCCAAAAAGATCATCAAGGACCTCAGCCACCCGAGCCACGGCCTGTTCACCCCGCTACCATCTGGAAGGCGGAGACAGTACAGGTGCATCAAAGCTGAGATCGAGAGACTGAAAAACAGCCATCAGACTGTTAAACAGTCACTACTAGCCGACCCCGGCCCAGTACCCTGGTCTGAACTTAGTCACTGTTACCAGCTGGCTACCACCCGGTATTCTACCCTGTATCTTAGAGACTGCTGCCCTATGTACAGTGCCTTCAGAAAGTGTTCACACCCCTTGACTTATTCCACATTTTGTTGTGTTACACCCTGAATTCAAAATGGATTAAATCAATGTTTTTTCTCACACAACTACACACAATACTCCATAATGACAAAATGAAAACGTATTTAGAAATGTTAGCAAATTTATTCAAAATGAAATACAGAAATATCTAATTGACATAAGTATTTGCACCCCTGAATCAATACAGTGATTACAGCTGTGAGTCTTTCTGGGTAAGTCTTTAAGAGCTTTGCACACCTGGATTGTACAATATTTGCACATTATTCTTTAAAATATTCTTCAAGCTCTGTTAATTTGGTTGTTGATCCTTGCTAGACAAACATTTTCAATTCTTGCCATAGATTTTCAAGCCAATTTAAGTCAAAACTGTAACTAGGCCACTCAGGAATGTTCAATGTTGTCTTGGTAAGCAACTCCAGTGTATATTTGGCCTTGTTTTAGGTTATTGTCCTGCTGAAAGGTGCATTTGTCTCCCAGTGTCAGACTAAACCAGGTTTTCCTCTAGGATTTTGCCTGTGCTTCGCTCTATTCTGTTTCTTTTTATCATAGAAAACTCCCTAGTCCTTGCTGATGACAAGCATACACATAACATGAGGCAGCCACTGCCATGATTCAATATATGAAGAGTGGTACTCAGTGATGTGTTGTGTTGAATTTGCCCCCAGCATAACACTTTGTATTCAGGACAGTTTTTGCTGTTTTACTTTAATGCCTTATTGCAAATAGAATGCACACTTTAGAATAGTATGCATCCATTCTTCCTTCCTTTAACTCTGCCATTTAGGTTAGTATTGTGTAACTACACAAGCCATTAAACTCTGTAACTGTTTTAAAGACACAATTGGCCTCATGGTGAAATCCCTGAGCGGTTTCCATCCTCTCCGGCATCTGAGTTAGTAAGGACGCCTGTATCTTTGTATTGACTTGGTGTATTGATACACCATCCGAAGTATAATTAATTCACTTCACCATGCTCAATAGGGATATTCAATGTCTGCTTAATTTTTTTACATTTTAACCCATCTACCAATAGGTTCCCTTCTTTGCTAGCCATTGGAAAATGTCCTTGGTCTTTTGTGGTTGAATCTGTGTTTAAAATTCACTGCTTGAGTGAGGGACCTTACTGTAACGTCCGTCGTTAAAGGTAGACCAAGGCACAGCGTGAGTTGGGTTCATCATACTTTATTTTAAATGTGAACCAGCAAAAACAATAAACAATACAACGAACGAAAAGCTATGCGTGCAAACACATGCAACACAAAGACAAGATCCCACATCTGACTGTGGGAAAAAGGGCTGCCTAAGTATGATTCCCAATCAGAGACAACGAATGACAGCTGCCTCTGATTGGAAACCATACTCGGCCAATAAAGAAAAAACAACATAGACATACAACACATAGAATGCCCACCCCATGTCACACCCTGACCTAACCAAACAGAGAAAAACGACTCTCTCAGGTCAGGGCGTGACACTTACAGATAATTGTATGTGTGGGGTACAGAGATAATGTAGTAACAGATTGAGTCCATGCAACTTATTATGTAACTTGTTAAGCACATTTTATATACTGTATTCTAGTCAATGCTCATCCTATATAACTACTGCTGTACACACCTTTTCTATTCATACACTGTCCATACTGTCTATACACACCATTCTCTTTAAAAAAAATATTTCACCTTTATTTAACCAGGTAGGCCAGTTGAGAACAAGTTCTCATTTACAACTGCGACCTGGCCAAGATAAAGCAAAGCAGTGCGACAAAAACAACAACACAGAGTTACACATGGGATAAACAAACGTACAGTCAATAACACAATATAAAAATCTATGTACAGTGTGTGCAAATGTAATAAGGGTAGGGAGGTAAGGCAATAAATAGGCCATAGTGGCGAAATAGTTTAGCATTAACACTGGAGTGATAGATGTGCAGATGATGATGTGCAAGTAGAGATACTAGGGTGCAAAAGAGCAAAAAATAAATAACAATATGGGGCTGAGGTAGTTGGATGTGCTATTTACAGATGGGCTGTGTACAGGTACAGTGATCGGTAAGCTGCTCTGACAGCTGATGCTTAAAGTTAGTGAGGGAGATATAAGTCTCCAGCTTCAGTGATTTTTGCAATTCGTTCCAGTTATTGGCAGCAGAGAACTGGAAGGAAAGGCGGTCAAAAGAGGTGTTGGCTTTGGGGATGACCAGTGAAATATACCTGCTGGAGCGCGTGCTACGGGTGGGTGTTGCTATGGTGACCAGTAAGCTGAGATAAGGTGGGGATTTACCTAGCAAAGACTTATAGATGACCTGGAGCCAGTGGGTTTGGCGACGAATATGTAGTGAGGGCCATCCAACGAGAGCATACAGGACACAGTGGTGGGTAGTATATGGGGCTTTGGTGACATAACGGATGGCACTGTGATAGACTACATCCAATTTGCTGAGTAGAGTGTTGGAGGCTATTTTGTAAATGACATCGCCAAAGTCGAGGATCGGCAGGAGAGTCAGTTTTACGATGGTATGTTTGGCAGCATGAGTGAAGGAGCCTTTGTTGTGAAATAGGAAGCCGATTCTAGATTACATTTTGTATTGGAGATGCTTAATGTGAGTCTGGAAGGAGAGTTTACAGTCTAACCAGACACCTAGGTATTTGTAGTTGTCCAAATATTCTAAGTCAGAACCGTCCAGAGTAGTGATGCTAGGCTGGCAGCAATCGGTTGAAGAGCATGCATTTAGTTTTGCTTGCATTTAAGAGCAGTTGGAGGCCATGGAAGGAGTGTTGTATGGCATTGAAGCTCGTTTGGAGGTTTGTTATCACAGTTTCCAAGGAAGGGCCAGATGTATACAGAATGCGTAGAGGTGGATCAGAGAATAACCAGCAGCAAGAGCGACATCATTGATATATACAGAGAAAAGAGTCGGCCCGAGAATTGAACCCTGTGGCACCCCCATAGAGACTGCCAGATGTCCGGACAACAGGCCCTCCGATTTGAAACACTGAACTCTATCTGACAAGTAGTTGGTGAACCAGGCAAGGCAGTCATTTGAGAAACCAAGGCTATTGAGTCTGCCGATAAAAATGCGATGATTGACAGAGTCGAAAGCTTTGGCCAGGTCGATGAAAATGGCTGCACAGTACTGTGTTTTATCTATGGCGGTTATGATATCGTTTAGGACCTTGAGCGTGGCTGAGGTGCACCCATGACCAGCTCGGAAACCAGATTTCATAGTTGAGAAGGTATGGTAGGATTCGAAATGGTCGGTGATCTGTTTGATAACTTGGCTTTCGAAGACTTTAGAAAGGCAGGGCAAGATGGATATAGGTCTATAACAGTTTGGGTCTAGAGTGTCTCCCCCTTTGAAGAGGGGGATGACCGTGGCAGCTTTCCAATCTTTAGGGATCTCAGACGATACGAAAGAGAGGTTGAACAGGCTAGTAAATAGGGGTTGCAACAATTTCGGCGGATAATTTTAGAAAGAGAGGGTCCAGATTGTCTAGCCCAGCTGATTTGTAGGGATCCAGATTTTGCAGCTCTTTCAGAACATCAGCTATCTGGATTTGGGTGAAGGAGAAGCAGGGAAGGCTTTGGCAAGTTGCTGCGGGGGATGCAGAGCTGTTGGCCAGGGTAGGGGTAGCCAGGTGGAAAGCATGGCCATCTGTAGAAAAATGCTTATTGAAATTCTCGATTATCGTAGATTTATCATTGGCGACAGTGTTTCCTATCCTCAGTGCAGTGGGTAGCTGGAAGGAGGTACTCTTATTCTCCATGGACTTTAGTGTCCCAAAACTTTTTGGAATTAGTGCTACAGGATGCAAATTTCTGTTTGAAAAAGCTAGCCTTAACTTTCCTAACTGACTGTTTATATTGGTTCCTAAGTTCCCTGAAAAATTGCATTCGATGCTAATGCAGTACGCCACAGAATGTTTTTGTGCTGGTCAAGGGCAGTCAAGTCTGGAGTGAACCAAGGGCTTTATCTGTTCTTAGTTCCACATTTTTTGAATGGGGCATGCTAATTTAAGATGGTGAGGAAAGCACTTTTAAAGAACAACCAGTCATCCTCTACTGACGGGATGAGGTCAATATCCTTCCAGGATACCTGGGCCAGGTTGATTAGAAAGGCCTGCTCGCTGAAGTGTTTTAGGGAGCGTTTGACAGTGATGAGGGGTGGTCGTTTGACCACTGGCCCATTACGGACGCAGGCAATGAGGCAGTGATCGCTGAGATCCTGGTTGAAGACAGCAGAGGTGTATTTAGAGGGATAGTTGGTGAGGATGATATCTATGAGGGTGCCCATGTTTACAGATTTAACGTTGTACCTGGTAGGTTCCTTGATAATTTGTGTGAGATTGAGGGCATCTTGCTTAGATTGTAGAATGGCCAGGGTGCTAAACATATCCTAGTTTAGGTCACCTAACAGTACGAACTCTCAAGATAGATGGGGGACAATCAATTCACATATGGTGTCCAGGGCACAGCTGGGGGCTGAGGGGGGTCTATACCAAGCGGCAACAGTGAGAGACTTATTTCTGGAAAGGTGGATTTTTAAAAGTAGAAGCTCTTACTGTTTGGGCACAGACCTGGATGGTATGACAGAACTCTGCAGGCTATCTCTGCAGTAGATAGCAACTTCGCCCCTTTGGCAGTTCTGTCTTGATGGAAAATGTTGTAGTTGGGGATGGAAATTTCAGAATTTTTGGTGGCCTTCCTAAGCCAGGATTCAGACATGGCTAGGACATCAGGGTTTGGCGGAATGTGCTAAAGCAGTGAATAAAACAAATTTAGGGATAAGGCTTCTGATCTAGACGTTCCGCTAGCGGAACACCTGCTCCAATATCCAATGATAGGCGTGGCGCGAATTACAAATTCCTCAAAAATACAAAAACTTCCATTTTTCAAACATATGACTATTTCACAGCATTTTAAAGACAAGACTCTCCTTTATCTAACCACACTGTCCGATTTCAAAAAGGCTTTACAGCGAAAGCAAAACATTAGATTATGTCAGCAAAGTACCCAGCCAGAAATAATCAGACACCCATTTTTCAAGCTAGCATATAATGTCACAAAAACCCAGAAGACAGCTAAATGCAGCACTAACCTTTGATGATCTTCATCAGATGACACACCTAGGACATTATGTTATACAATACATGCATGTTTTGTTCAATCAAGTTCATATTTATATCAAAAAACAGCTTTTTACATTAGCATGTGACGTTCAGAACTAGCATACCCCCCGCAAACTTCCGGGGAATTTACTAACAATTTACTAAATTACTCACGATAAACGTTCACAAAAAGCATAACAATTATTTTAAGAATTATAGATACAGAACTCCTCTATGCACTCGATATGTCCGATTTTAAAATAGCTTTTTGGTGAAAGCACATTTTGCAATATTCTAAGTACATAGCCCAGCCATCACGGGCTAGCCATTTAGACACCCGGCAAGTTTAGCCTTCACCAAAATCAGATTTACTATAACAAAAATGTTATTACCTTTGTTGTCTTCATCAGAATGCACTCCCAGGACTGCCACTTCAATAACAAATGTTGGTTTGGTCCCAAATAATCCATCGTTATATCCGAATAGCGGCGTTTTGTTTGTGCGTTCCAGAAACTATCCGAAATGATAAATCAGGGTCGCGCGCATGGCGCAATTCGTGACAAAAAAATTCTAAATATTCCATTACCGTACTTCGAAGCATGTCAACCGCTGTTTAAAATCAATTTTTATGCAATTTATCTCGTAAAAAAGCGATAATATTCCGACCGGGAATCTCCTTTTCGGCAAACAGAGGAAAAATCACAAAGACGGGGGCAGCCAGGGCATGCGCCTAAGCCCCAGTCCCTTGATCGGCCACTTGAGAAAGGCGATAATGTGTTTCAGCCTGGGGCTGGGATGACGACATTCAGGTTTTTCCCGGGCTCTGAGCGCCCATGGAAGACGTAGGAAGTGTCACGTTAGAGCAGAGATCCTTTGTAAAAGATAGAGATGGCAAATAAGTTCAAGAAATGGTCAGACAGGCCACTTCCTGTAAAGGAATCTCTCAGGTTTTGACCTGCCATTTGAGTTCTGTTATACTCACAGACACCATTCAAACAGTTTTAGAAACTTTGGAGTGTTTTCTATCCAAAGCCAATAATTATATGCATATTCTAGTTACTGGGCAGGAGTAGTAACCAGATTAAATCGGGTACGTTTTTTATCCAGCCGTGAAAATACTGCCCCCTAGCCATAACAGGTTAACATGCATGGCTTTAACGGTTACAGAAGTCAACAAATGAGAGCGCCTGGGGAATAGGTGTAATGCTGGGGGCTACAGGGCCTGGGTTAACCTCTACATCACCAGAGGAACAGAGGAGGAGTAGGATAAGGGTATGGCTAAAGGCTATAAGAACTGTTCGTCTAGTGCTTTGGGAACAGAGAATAAAAGGGGCAGATTTCGGGGTGTGGTAGAATAGATTCAGGGCATAATGTACAGACAAGGGTATGGTAGGATGTGAGTACAGTGGGGGTAAACCTAGGCATTGAGTGACGATGAGAGAGCTTGCATCTCTGGAGACACCAGTTAAGCCAGGTGAGGTCTCCCCATGTGTGGGGTGTGTGACAAAAGAGCTATCTAAGGCATGTTGGGCTGGACTAGGGACTCTACAGTGAAATTAAACAATAATAACTAACCGAAACAGCAGAAGACAAGGCATATTGACTTTAGAGCGAGGCATGTGTAGCCGAGTGATCATAGGGTCCAATGAGTAGCAATAGGTGAGCCAGGGAGCCGTTCGGTAGTCGCTACTATGCTAAGCG
Source organism: Salmo salar (assembly GCF_965601325.2). NCBI lineage: Eukaryota > Metazoa > Chordata > Actinopteri > Salmoniformes > Salmonidae > Salmo > Salmo salar. The sequence continues at coordinate 86,208,141 of NC_138303.1, read as the reverse complement.
AGCGAGAGGCACGAAGTTCAGAATGCTAGCGGGCCGGGGCTAGCAGCTGGGTCTTCGGTGACATTGCAACGGAAAGGCCTGTTGAAACCACTTCGGACGATTACATCGGCAGACCAGTCATGATGGATCGGTGGGGCTTCGTGTCGGCATTAAAGGGTCCAGGCCAATTGGCAAAAGAGGTATTGTAGCCCACAAATTAGCGGGTATACCTCTTCGGCTAGCCGGGAGATGGGCCTAGCTCGAGGCTAGCTCAACTGGTGCTTGCTTTGGGACAGAGGCATTAGACAGCAGTAGCCACTCAGTTGCAGCTAGCTGCGAGGATCCGGTGCAATGGCCTAGAGCTTGCGGCAGGAATCTGGTGATGTTGTGGAGAAAAGCAGTCTAATATGCTCTGGGTTGATATCGTGCTGTGCAGACTGGCAGGTATTGACCGAGCTAAAGCTGGCTGGTGTCCGAGCTAAAGGTGAAGACCGCTAGCCGTGGCTAACAGTGACTACTAGCTAGTTAGCTGGCTAGCTACTGATGGAGGTTCCAGTTATAACGTATACAAATAGCAGATCCGTACCACATTGGGTGAGGCGGGTTGCAGGAAAGTATATTTAGATCATAGTTGGAAAGTGAGATTAAAATATATACAGTTGAAGTCAGAAGTTTACATACACCTTAGCCAAATACATTTAAACTCAGTTTTTCACAATTTCTGACATTTAATCCTAGTAAAAATTCCCTGTCTTAGGTCAGTTAGGATAACCACTTTATTTTTAGAATGTGAAATGTCAGAATATTAGTAGAGAGAATGCTTTATTTCAGCTTTTATTTCTTTCATCACATTCCCAGTGGGTCTGAAGTTTACATAAACTCAATTAGTATTTGGTTGCATTGCCTTTAAATTGATTAACTTGGGTCAAATGTTTTGGGTAGCCTTCCAGAAGCTTCCCACAATAAGTTGGGTGAATTTTGTCCCATTCCTCCTGACAGAGCTGGTCTAACTGAGTCAGGTTTGTAGGCCTCCTTGCTCACACACGCTTTTTCAGTTCTGCCCACAAATTTTCTATAGGACTGACGTCAGGGCTTTGTGATGGCCACTCCAATACCTTGACTTTGTTGTCCTTATTAAGCCATTTTGCCACAACTTTGGAAGTATGCTTGGGGTCATTGTCCATTTGGAAGACCCATTTGCGACCAAGCTTTAACTTCCTGACTGATATCTTGAGATGTTGCTTCAATATATCCACATAATTTTCCTTACTCATGATGCCATCTATTTTGTGAAGTGCACCAGTTCCTCCTGCAGCATAGCACCCCCACAACATGATGCTGCCACCCCCGTGCTTCACGGTTGGGATGGTGTTCTTCGGCTGGCAAGCCTCCCTCTTTTTCCCCCAAATATAACGATGGTCATTATGGCCAAACAGTTCTGTTTTTGTTTCATCAGACCAGAGGGCATTTCTCCAAAAAGTACGATCTTTGTCCCCATGTGCAGTTGCAAACCGTAGTCTGGCTTTTTTATGGCGGTTTTGGAGCAGTGGCTTCTTCCTTGCTGAGCGGCCTTTCATGTTATGTCGATATAGGACTCATTTGTGCCTGTTTCCTCCAGCATCTTCATAAGGTCCTTTGCTGTTGTTCTGGGATTGATTTGCACTTTTTGCACCAAAGTACGTTCATCTCTAGGAGACAGAACACGTCTTCTTCCCGAGAGGTATGACCGCTGCATGGTCCCATGGTGTTTATACTTGCGTACTATTGTTTGTACAGATGAACGTGGTACTTTCAGGCGTTTGGAAATTGCTCCCAAGGATGAACCAGACTTGTGGAGGTCTACAATTGTTTTTCTGAGGTCTTGGCTGATTTCTTTTGATTTTCCCATGATGTCAAGCAAAGAGGCACTGAGTTTGAAGGTAGGCTTTGAAATACATCCACAGGTTCACCTCTAATTGACTCAAATGATGTCAATTAGCCTATCAGAAACTTCTAAAGCCATGACATCATTTTCTGGAATTTTCCAAGCTGTTTAAAGGCATAGTCAACTTAGTGTATGTAAACTTCTGACCCACTGGAATTGTGATAAAGTGAAATAATCTGTCTGTAAACAATTGTTGGAAAAATTACTTGTGTCATGCACAAAGTAGATGTCCTAACCGACTTGCGAAAACTATAGTTTGTTAACAAGAAATTTGTGGAGTGGTTGAAAAACGAGTTTTAATGACTCCAACCTAAGTGTATGTAAAGTTCCGATTTCAAATGTATGAAAAAAAAACAACGAAACCGACTGTTTACATGGGACAAGACAAACACATGTCCGACTGCTACATACGACTGCTATATATATTTATATTCCGGACTCTGACATCGCTCGTTCTGATATTTCTTAATTCCTTGCTTTATATTTTTAGGATTTGCGGGTTTTGTTTTGTATTGTTAAGTATTACTGCACTGTGGGATAAAGGATGTATGCGTTACATATTTTGGGGAATGGTGAGATGGATTTGTGCATCCACATATGTCCATCTAGCGTATAGTCCTTTCTCTCTCTTCTAATCTTCCCCTACTTGATTCTGAATTGTGGGTACCCTCCCTTTCTCTCTCTGATGGGGTTGTGCACCCCTAATCTGAGCACCCAGTAGGAACACTCCTGGTGTGTGTGTGTGTGTGTGTGTGTGTGTGTGTGTGTGTGTGTGTGTGTGTGTGTGTGTGTGTGTGTGTGTGTGTGTGTGTGTGTGTGTGTGTGTGTGTGTGTGTGTGTGTGTGTCTGTCTGTATGATAAATATGAAAGAAGATTAAACAGACTTAACTCTGTGTCTGGCATACAAATTCCAATCACATAACTGTGTTTTTTCTCTTGGTGTGTGTCTGTGTGTCTGTGTGTGTGTAGAGGTAGAGGCCTCCTCCCCCATCCACGTAACCCACCAGAGGCTTTAGCTCAAATCCCTGGCTTTCTGCATCACATGACTGATGTTTGCAGCTGGACATTTGACATACATTTGTTATTATTATTTTGCTACACATTTGAAGGGCATTCATGTTCCTCCCCTTCTTTTGTTTTATTACATCTGTTTATGTGCCATTACTTTTCAATCTCCCTTTTTACTTTTATCGTCATTTTTATTGAATAACAGGCGGGCAGAGTTCCAGATATGTATTTTGAATATGGAGCTCAACAGTGTTTTTCATGCAATTCGTCGTCTGTTGTTTTGCAACAGTGACACTTAGCTTATATTGTTCTACATGTCACTGACTTTTCTCTACCCTACCTATTACTAACTATCCTATCTCTCTCCCCATGCAGTACACAGTGAGGATGTGGGCTCTACCAGGCTGTACTTTGTGAACGCATCCCTGCAGAGGCTGACCTACTCCAGCTCGGTGGGGGTGTCTCTGCCCTGCCCGGCGGGCGGCACCCCCACCGCCATCCTGCGCTGGTACCTGGCCACCGGCGATGACATCTACGACGTGCCCCACATCCGCCACGTCCATGCCAATGGCACCCTCCAACTCTACCCCTTCTCACCCTCCGCCTTCAACTCCTACATCCACGACAACGACTACTTCTGCACCGCAGAAAACCAGGCTGGCAAGATCCGAAGCCCCAATATCAGAGTCAAAGCTGGTGAGCAGAGGGAAGAAGGGGACGGGGGGAGAACATAAAAGGCGGAGGGGAAAATAGTGAATAGGAGAAGAGAGGACAGAATGAAGGGACAGGTGAAGAAGGGAGGGGGAGAGGAAGTAGAGAGGTGGGATAATAAAGGGTGTTGATGCAGAGTGACAGAAGTAACTAAGAGGGCAGCGATAGAGGTTCGATGGCAGAACAAGGGAGGGGAATTATGGAGAGAGAAAATGTAAACAAGCAAAAGGCAGGGAGTGATTGACAGCTGCCAAAAGCCTGCTGGCCACAGCACAAGCCACTCAGAGGCACCTGTACAAACCCTGGTCCCAAATCCAGACTGACCTAGAACACAGTCTACTCTGTTGGGACAACAACTGTAACACAGGTTCACTGGACTTTGTTACGCACTACACAACCATTTAAACCCATCACCATGGTGAATTGAGGCCACCAGCCTGTACCCCTAGTTATACTCCACAACCTTCATCTAATCCCTTATGCTTCAACTGGTTTGAACTGTCTGGCCCACACACATAGGTATGTACATGTGCAGTATGAGTCATATAAGCACCAAAAAACGAATCACTAATGACAGTATCTATGCAGATGTTGCTGCTACTGTTGCTGGTTGCTATGCTATTCCTAAAGCATCAGCTGACTTGCGTGATGTTCTCCCTCCATCTTTGTATCTCTATTTCTATCCATGTCTGTCTCTATCGCTCTCTCCATTCCTTCTCCTCCTCCTCTCTTCTTCCTCCTCTCACATTGTCCTCTGGTACCATGCTAAATATAACCGCAGCAGAACACTTCATTCATTATCTCTCATTATGAAACCTAATTGGTGCACTCCATTGATTAGACTTCATGCCAGTGCTATTTAACAAGGTGGACCTCTTATAAAACAACACAGGTTATAACTGCTGCTGATGTGGGATATATTGTAAATAGCTCTGGGCCTGTTCATCCATTTAATCTATTTCATACAGTATCATATACTGGACAAACTAAGTGGAGGTGAGATGGTCAGTTGAATCCGTTTGTCAAGTGGTCACCTTTACAGTTCTCCTGGACTGTAGGTTCTTCACAACCTCTCTTGTTCCGCTTTCCTTCCTACCTGTCCCACTCTCTCTCTCCCTCCCTGTCCATCATTCACATCAGGGCAGACAGTCCCTCCCCCGTCCCTCCTGCTGTCAACATCTGTTTTCATATTCTGCCTCCCAACACCGACCTGCACTAATACATACTCCTACTAATACTAGCTAGCCGAGAGAGAGAGAGAGAGAGAGAGAGAGAGAGAGAGAGAGAGAGAGAGAGAGAGAGATCTCTGAGCCGCACGCCAGCCGGTCGGTCGCTCCTCGTTGCTGCTGCCGTCATTCCCTCATGACCCAAAAGCCCACCCCCAGGAGACAAGGGATTAGCATTTACAAAACCTTAGCAGCCACGTCCCATATCCAGGGAGTTATGTATGGTCAGGGAGTTAAGTATGGTCAGGGCGTTATGTATGGTCAGGGCGTTATGTATGGTCAGGGCGTTATGTATGGTCAGGGCGTTATGTATGGTCAGGGAGTTATGTATGGTCAGGGCGTTATGTATGGTCAGGGCGTTATGTATGGTCAGGGAGTTATGTATGGTCAGGGCGTTATGTATGGTCAGGGAGTTATGTATGGTCAGGGAGTTATGTATGGTCAGGACGTTATGTATGGTCAGGGCGTTATGTATGGTCAGGGAGTTATGTATGGTCAGGGAGTTATGTATGGTCAGGGCGTTATGTATGGTCAGGGCGTTATGTATGGTCAGGGCGTTATGTATGGTCAGGGCGTTATGTATGGTCAGGGCGTTATGTATGGTCAGGGCGTTATGTATGGTCATGGCATTATGTATGGTCATGGAGCGGTTATAGTCAGGAGGGACGTGGTTCAGAAGTTACAGTCAGGGGTTTTGGGTCAGGGTGCTGTGGTGTTATTGAGGTCTGATCAAGGAGTTAGGTCAAGGGGTAGTGTAATGGGGTTACTACAACTTGGTTTGTAGTTAGAGTATTTGGAGAATAGGTGTCCTATGTTTCACTCTCACTCCCAGGTGCTAATGCTGTAGCTACAGTAGAGCAAATAAACCAACCCTAGCCTACTTTCTAGATATCCATAATATTATGTACATTTGTCATTTCGGTGAACTATCTCTTTACTGCATAGCTACAGCGGGCAATTATTCAAACATAGATGATACAATTTCCATCAGAGCATATTTTATATGTCTAATCCCTGTTCCTATATCATATTATTGTTTAGACATATATTTATATGTCTATGTATGTATCTGTTTCTCTATGTAAAGTGGATGTAGTAATGTATATTGAGTTATACTGCAGTAGGATCCTAACGTTAATGTAACGCTGCCTGTCTGCTACACTACACTGCTGTTACCAGGGAGGGGGCTTCCAAAGCAGTTTCTTAGCAACCTTCAAATATGTCCTAGCTTCTCCTGATTTCACTAATTAGTTAATGCCCATTCAGGAGAGTGTAAAATATTGCATGAACAGCGCACCACCACTACTACACATCCCAATGGTTTTATTAAGCTGGGTTGTTATCTCTAGCGCAGTGCTTTAACAGAAACCACTTATTCTGTCATATTTTTTATATTGAGTTGTATTCACAACAATAGATTAGTGTCTGATGTTGATTGTAGCTAGCCAATCATGTTTCTGTTAATCCTTCTCAGAAATTGAATTGAAAACAGATGTACGATTAGTGTTATTGATGTGTTCAAACAATATCCAAAAACCGAATCTGAATTGTTCCCAATATGTTTGCACATTTAATATTATTAGTAGATTATTTCGCAATCCAATTAATGATTCTTACAATATTGACTGCCAGAATACATCTTATGTGTTCCACTACAACTCTAGTATTCACTTTTTCCTAAACCAAAAAAATACTTTTAGATTCTCACTCCACCTGCCTAACACTTCGTCTCTCTCTGTATGATAGTGTTCAGGGAGCCGTACACGGTGCGTGTGGCAGACCAGCGCTCCATGCGGGGCAACGTGGCCGTGTTCAAGTGCCTCATTCCCACCGCCGTGCAGGAGTACGTCAGCGTGGTGTCCTGGGAGAGAGACACTGTCTCCATCGTCCCAGGTAGGACATCATGGGGCAGAGAGGGGTTGGGGGGGCTGGGGGGGAACAGGAAAGGGCTGGGTAAAGGGTAGTGTTATTATTTGTCTAGGTAATGAAGTCCCATCTGTAAGGGTTTTGTGTGAGTTTGTGAATAAATGTGTCCATATGGCTGCTATTTACAATGCATTCAAAACAAAAGCAAAGGTGAAGCAAGATGCAGTTGTTGTTGTTTTTGAGTGTGTGTGTGTGTGTGTGTGTGTGTGTGTGTGTGTGTGTGCACGTGTCCTCCTGTATGTTTTGGAGTCATGATGATGATGATAATGATGTGCATCTCCTGACCTAACTCTAACTCCTGTCTGCTGTCTGTCTGCTCACTGTTCTGGATCACTGATTCTTCCTCCTGCAACTCTCTCCATCATTTCTCCCTCTCTTCATCTTTCTCTCTCTTCATCTTTCTCTCTCTTCATCTTTCTCTCTCCCTCTTCTTTTTTTTTAATTGGTTATTTTTTTTATACCCCTTTTTCGCCCCAGTTTTGTGCTATCCAGTTGGTAGTTACAGTCTTGTCCCATCGCTGCAACTCCCGTACGGACTCGGGAGAGGCGAAGGTCGAGAGCCGTGCGTCCTCTGAAACACAACCCAGCCAAGCCGCACTGCTTCTTTACACAATGCCCGCTTAACCTGGAAGCCAGCCGCACCAATGTGTCGGAGGAAACACCATGCACCTGGCGACCGTGTCAGCATGCATTGCGCCCGGCCCGCCACAGGAGTCGCTAGTGCGCGATGGGACAAGAACATCTCTGCCGGCCAAACCCTCCCCTAACCCAGCAGACGCTGGGCCAGTTGTGCGCCATGGGTCTCCCGGTCACGGCCGGCTACGACAGAGCCTGGACTCTAACCAGGATCTCTAGTGGCACAGCTAGCACTGCGATGCAGTGCCTTAGACCACTGCACCACTCGGGAGGCCCCTCTCCCTACTCTCTCTCTCCTCTCTTTCCTCCATCCCTTTCTCTCTCGAGCTCCATTGCTCTCTTCCTACATATTCCCCCTTTTGACCTTTTGACCTCTCTCTCCACCTTCACCACTCCCTCCCAAACCTTGTGTCTCTAGCCAACTATCTTTATTTATCTGTCCCCCGGTCTAAACTGATTGACTCCATTGTTTGTTCATTTCTATTTCTTCCCTTCTGTATCGTTATCCTAATTTAGATCCATTGCATCTTTTCCTGACATGCCAACAGGCCTTTGACCTTTTTACAACTTCTACAGTTTGTCTCCTGTACTTTCCTCTCTATTGTGTACATTTCTACATTCTCCCTGGATCCCTCCCTGTCCCACATTCATCTTCATTAACCTCATTCGAGTTTGTGTGTGTGTGTGTGTGTGTGTGTGTGTGTGCGTGTGTGTGCGTGTGTGTGCGTGTG